>NC_043749.1:37012996-37109336 GCF_902148845.1 Salarias fasciatus
AAGAACAGCGGGCAAGAGAAAGCAACGCATCTGCACGTCCACGAACAGACAGCACCTGGTGGTGTGAATGCGGTCACTGTGCCAGTGTGCCCATCGAGGTGAAATGCCTATGTTGTGTCCAGTGGGATCTACGCCCAGGAGTTGAACGACTGGGTGATTCTTCCAGCAGTGTTTGTCTCTCAACTCAGGAGGATATACGTGCCATGATCAACAGGGCAGCAATAGAAACTTGTTTCCGTGTACCGAAAAGGAATTGGAGGGCACAGCCAAAGCCTGCTGGACCAAATGGGCAACTTTCGAATGAGTAAGTAGTCTATACACACATATATTTGCTTGCAAGTTGTCATACCTAACTGTTATACGAGGGGGTACCAGAAAGTTCCCGGACTCTGGTCATAAAATAATAATAATAATGAGTTTCGACTTCTGGCCTTCAGATGTGTTACAGGTAAGCCTCGTGCATATCTGTGGAAAAGCTGAGCTCCCAGAGTGACACTGACGCCTGTCAGGCGCTATTTATAGTAACAGAGTGCAGCTGCGTCTTCGATTTTTTCCAAAATGGCGACACTGACTGGGAAGCCAGAGCAGCGCGCAAACATTAAATTCTGTTTTTTGCTGGGAAAAAACAGCAGCAGAAACACTCAGCTTGTTGCAGCAAGCCTACAAGGATGATGCTCTGGGGAAGACTCAGGTCCATGAGTGGTCTGGGCGGTTTGAGAAGGGCCAGATGTCGGCGCGTCAGGTCCGCTCAGCCGTGAAAACAATGCTGAGCTGCTTCTTGGCTGTCCAGGGTCTCGTCCACAGCGAGTCTGTCCCTCCAGGTCAGACTGTAAATCAGGACTACTTCATGAAGTCGACAGACGCTCCGTGAGGATGTGAGGAGGAAGCAGAGCGTCGTGGCGGAGTGGAGCCGGTTGATCCACCACCACAGAGCGCCAGCGGACACGGCGCTGCGCCTCACGCAGTTTCTGGAGAAGAATTAGATGAATCTCCTCTCCCATCCGCCTGATTCACCAGATGTAGCCTCCAGTGACTTTTTCTTGTTCCCCAGGTTGAAGAAGGAGCTGAAGGGACAGCGGTTTGCAGATGTGGAGGAGGTGACAGAAAAATCGCAGCACAATTACGCATGGGTGTGGCGACACATTGGTGAAGTGGGAGACACGGCTGGAGTTGCATTAATGCGGATGGAGATTATTTTGAAGGCGACGGTGATGTTTTATTTTGAAATGTCAGAAATAAAAAGTTACAATCAAAGTCCGGAAACTTTCCGGTATAGCAATACTGTAATGAACAAACAATAATTTCCCCCTCCTATAATTGCATTGTAATTATCTTGACTGTCTATCCTACAGGCAATGTAGGCTCGTGGCATACCAGATTGTGCTGGACTGGGCACTTGGAGGAGAAACCCTTGGACCTGGTAACAGAAGAGTGATTCCAAGCTGCCTTGTTATCATCATAAGAAATAGATATCCATCCCCCACGGGAATCTACGTTGGATTTACAGAATCTGAGATCCTCAATATGGTTTGATATGCACCGTAAATATTTGTAAACATTCTGTACAGAGATATGTCATATAATTATTGCTTTACATAATAAACAAACGGGGTGTTTTAGTATTTATTTCAATTCTCAATACACTTACCTACACTGTAAAAAACGTCTGTAAAAAATACAGTAAAAACTGTTAAACAGCAACAGCAAAGCACCGTCATTTGCAGAAATTCAGTGTATTTACTGTGGTGATACACAATTTTGGAATTGACGGTGCTTTGCTGTTGCTGTTTGACAGTTTTTCACTGTATTTTTTTACAAACTTTTTTTACAGTGTGCCGTAAAGTGTCACGTCTGTATATGGCATGTTTGTCTGTTGTAATTCTGTTATAGTCTAAGGCACAAGGCATGAAAGTGTTGCTGTACCTGGACGACTGCCTGATTTGTGCACGGCCGCAAGTTCACGTGGTCCAGGTCTCCTTGCCCATGTGCCCTGGCCCCATCTGCATGTGTTCATAACACTAAGAGCATTTTGTGATTGCTGTGTGTAGAGTCGTCAGTAGTGAGGATGACACATTGTATTTGTCTATGTCTTTATTTTTATGTTTGCTGGTGAAATAATCTATAAGTAACACATTAGTGTTTTTTAATTGAAGTAATTACAGTATTATTGTAGGAGACCGAATGAGGTGAAGGCGCACTGTTTAAGTGTGAGTGTGTGTGTGTTGCGGACTTGGGGTTTTACATGAGTGGGTGTGTACACGTGAGAATGGCTGTGCGTAAAGGTGCGCGCTCACCTATAGCGCAGATGGAGAGTCAGGGTCGGGTGTAGCCATATTTTTTTGTTGACCGCATCTCATTTTTCCATATCCATTTTTACAGTTTAATTATCTGGTTTTCATGTCACTGTGATCCTACTGCTGCACTCTGATAGCTGTTTTTCTGTCCTGCAATAAATGCACCAAAATGTAACTTTGGATCAGAGTGTATTTTGCACCTGTCAAACCCTATTTGCGCATCTCAAATATACAAACCCAGGGCCCAGTCTCACACTCTCAGTGGCAATAAGGCTTGGAATGCAGCATCAATTATTATTGTCATCATTATTATTATTATTGTTATTATTATTATTATTATTATATTAGTATACTGATTAAATGTTTTGACTAGTAACTATACAAGTAAAAATACAAGTACAAGTACGGCTAACAATTTTAATGTAAGCCTCTCAAACCTGGGTAGTACCATCAGTTTTCGTTTTTTTTTTAACATTTGAACAAAATGTGGCATGTTATTTATTAGTTATTCACACAGTTCTCAATAATCAGTAGAAAGGGCTTCATTAGCTATTAAAATGGTAAATGGACTACACTTATAGCACTTTTACCCTGCATGATCACATTCACCCATTCACACACACGTGGAGGCAGCTGCCATGCAAGGCGCTCAGTCTGTCCACTGGGGGCAATTCAGTGTCTTGCCCAAGGA
This sequence comes from Salarias fasciatus, assembly GCF_902148845.1. Lineage (NCBI taxonomy): Eukaryota > Metazoa > Chordata > Actinopteri > Blenniiformes > Blenniidae > Salarias > Salarias fasciatus. The sequence goes on from NC_043749.1 coordinate 37,015,982, forward strand.
CACTTCGACATGCAGACAGGGAGAGACAGGAGTCAAACTAACAACCATCTGATTGTGAGACAACGGCTCCCCCCACTGAACAACAGCTGCCCCATTACAGCAATAGTGATGTGTAGATGAAGCTTCATGAACCACTGTCTTGATTTTCTGAAGCCGCTAGAAGGGAGTCTTGGTTCTAAGGACTGACATTGAAGCATGTTCGCAAACATTCTTGAACAGATAGCACCAGCTAGTGGCTTCAGAAAATAAAGAACAGCTTCATTTGCACATCACTATTCAGCAATCAAACTCTTCCCAAAATTACTGAACAGCTTTTTTCATGTCTCCACTGCTATTTTTGACCATTCATTATCAGCAGTGATCTCCAACTCCTTTGCTTTCTACATGTCCTCCATTTAGTCCTCATAGTGTGGCTTTCTAATGAGGGAACACCTGTCTATATAGGGGACACAACCACTTGGATTTTAGGTTGTCCCCTCATTACAGGATTTACTGTATTTCACCAGACAGGACAGATTCTATTGTGAGAGGTGAATCCAGTGGGCTCAAAATCAGAGCAGCAGGGCTCGACATTGTAAATGGCCCGGTGGTCCGGGAGCACTTTTAAAACCGTCCGGGCTAGTAGATTGCGCAACGGGCCAGTGAAAAATAATGCCTTGAAAATAAATAAATAAATCATTTCACATTAATTCACAATGGTACTGTGACATAAACATAGCGTTACATGATTCCAATCAATGACGAGGTATTATTCCTTCTGTGTGCAGCAAGCTCTGTCCCCTGGAAAGCAGCTGCTGTCACAACAGAGCCGCTCGCTCCCGTGGTACGTGAACGCTCGCTCGCTTCGCGTTCACAGTCAGCGGTGCATCGCAGGAGGAGAAGAAGAGCAGAAGACGATGACACAAGTTCCACCTTATAACGATTAAAACAAAATGTTTCTTAAACCCCCAGGGCCCGGCCATGCACCTGGCAAAAAAGCCATAGGAAAAAAGGAGAAGAGGAGATTTCGAGACACTCCTCCGCTAACGAGCGGCGGAAAACTGAAACTCGGTCGTTCACGTGAAAGTGAACGGTTACAGAAGGTGAACAGTTACAGAAAGGTTAACGTGCATGATTAGAAGTGTATGAAAACGCATTGTTCAGGTACTATGGGGAAAATGGAGTCTGTCATATGATGGTGCAGATTTGCATTCACACAACGCGTGGTGTTTGTGACGCAATGATCTTTTAGATCGGCGCTTTCAGCATCTGAGCATAACAGTTTGTTATCATACACTTCAGTCTCTATATCAGCCTGTCCTGTCCTCTGTATAAGCCGCAGGAGAATGGATCAAGATTACCTGTGATATTAGAATATCATTGATGTATTTTATTTACATTTTCATAGTGCCATTCACACTGAGCACTAACTATAAAAAGTATTGTTTTAAAATAGTTTGAAGTCCAGTGGGCGGTACCTCTGAGTGAACATACTGTTCTACTGTAACAGTACTAAAATAAATGGCACTGATTGAAACAAATGAGTTTTCATTACTGATACATGGCAAATTCCAGTGGTTCAGTTACCATGGTTACAACAGCGTCATGTCAAGTTGCCTGCATAGAGGATGCATGCTTTGCGTGTGTGTCAGGGCCAGTGAACATCAAAGTCATCTGGGCCAGTGAACATCAAAATCCACTGGCCCGGGGGGCCAGTAGTAAATCCTCCTTAATGTCTACCCCTGAGCAGGTCAATTTAGTTTAGTACCTGAACAGAGAATCACTATTATTCTTCTTTCAATAAATTATTTTTCTCTCAGGTTTTCTCTTTGGACAGAAATATCTATTAGAATGGATTTTAAACTGGCAGCTGATTTCTGTCAGGGTATTATATCCTTAAATCTTTTTGTCATGCAACTTTACCTTTCACCTGAGAACGGCTCAACAACTTCATTTCCCAGTATGTCAGGGAAAAAATCTGAGACACCAATAATCAATACACAAGGATACTGCAAAGTTCATTTGCAATTTATTAAACTAAGATTCATTACCAAAACTGTTGAGTTGCACATCCAGCTGATGAAACAACAGCAGAGTGTTACAACTAAAAGACATGGTCATATTTACTTTGTATTTTAATCAAGGACTCTTGATAAGAGCTGATTAAAAAAAATATTGGGACAGCTCAGGGAACACTCCAGCCTGACACTGAATACAGGATTTCCCTCCAATGTTTGTTATGATGAGCATGCCTTGTGGTTAGTTAGAGGGGACCTATGTGTTTCTCCATTTAGTTCATGCCAGTCTCACAAATACCAAACCAGGGGATTGGTTGTTTCAACTCCATGAACCTGCAGCTGCTGCTGTGAACTCTGGTCAGACTGAAATCAGATGATACAGTACAACGTGGGATCTGAGCTCTGGGATTACTGCCAATCCTCTGGGTCTTGAAGGCCTCTCTGACCTGCTTCTGATATTCTGAGAGGTCAGAGGTCATATTTGCATGATCTCAGTCACTTCTGTATTATCACGCTCATCTTTAATCACCCTCCAATTCTGCATGTGGACCCAGTCACCATCTTGTCTTATGGGGTGTGAAGCTAGTGGCTATCTGTGTTAGGTCTTTGCTGATGCCCTGGCTTGTAATTCGATTCCTGGATCCTCAGCCCCTGATGGAAGGATTGTTGTTATATCATTGCACTTTTTCCTTTTTCTCTCCTCCACACACTTTTTTCTTTCTTATCTGTATCTGTATCTCTCTCTCTCTCTCTCTCTCTCTCTCTCTCTCTCTCTCTCTCTCTCTCTCTCTCTCTTTCTTTAATGCAGGCGACTGGTTTGATCAAACGCCACCTGGTCACATGATCTGATCACATGACCAGACAGCCGCTCACGCTGCGCGCTCGTAGCTAAGCTACTCGGTTCAAACAGAAAGTCAAACATGAAGCCCCAGGTCCATTCTCCACCTCTAACCTGTCAGTCACCATAATCACACAGTTTGTCCTCCAGTCCCCACCTGCTACGTGAGGAGAAGTGGCGCAGCCAGCACAAAAAAAAACTGTGCAAATCGTCGCGCTGCAGCCGGCATCATGATTCAAAACAAACAAAAAAAAAAAGCCACTTGAGAGCCCCCGCGAGGCCGACTTGGCTTGATGTCGACTTGACTGTATCCCGGGGGCGGTGCCGAGTTGGCCAGGGCCGACCTGACTGCAGTGTTGCAAACTTAGCGACTTTGTCGCTATATTTAGCGAGTTTTCAAACCCCTCTAGCAACTTTTTTTTTAAAAAAGCGACTAGCGAAAAATTTAGCGACTTTTTCTGGTGCTCTGGAGACGTGACAGGACGTCTCGTTGCTGTCCTCAATGAGCAGCAGGTGCTGCGTGAGCCCCTCCCCCGTCCCAAAGCACTCACAAGTGGTCAGCGCAGCGCCCCCTGCTGCAGGCAGAGCAGAGAGGAGCAGACCCACACAGCTCCGCCTCCACACTTCAAATGAATCGAGCGTGCGGAAATCCACCGCTGCTCCCGTCTTGGGTCACAGAGCAGGATGGACATGTTAAATGTTTCTTCACTGTCACACTTTTGTCAGTTCATTTGTAGCTCTAAACATATTTAGGGTGTTTTTAGCTCACTTTTTGCTTCTCCTACGACGTTATTCCTCTCTCCTACAATTACATGCAAATTGCCAATTATGCAAATTAGGTGATGACGTCATCTAGCGACTTTTAGGACAGCCAATAGCGACTTCTCTTACTGGGGAGTTGGCAACACTGCCTGACTGTATCCCGAGTAGTAGTGAGACCAGAGTGCGAGGCTCATCACGGCAGGTGCATCTGTTGTACTCTGGCGACGTGACGTGAACCACTGCTGCACCTGCTCGGTCATTCGCGAACGAGTGAGTGCCCCCAGGTTCCTGTCTCCCGCAGTTGCAGCGCGGAAGGAGGGTCCGGACCGGTCGCCTAGTCCACGGGGGAATCGGATCACGGCGGCGGAGCCCCGGACAGCGGTGGAGCTGTGCTGGGGTTGAGTTGAGCCAGCTGACACGGCAGGCCAGCGGCGGACCTCTCCTCGGTTTTTACTGGCGGACCTTTTAGCATTTTATTTCTATTATTTTATTCCTGGCATCATTTTAAGTTTTGTGCTGCTTTGTTTTATTTTTATTGATTTATTTGATTTATTGTAATAAATCTTTTAACCTGCCATTCATTTCAGCCTGTTGGTTTTACACTGCTTACCTTGTTTTTAGAGCCTTTTTGGTATTTTAGTGAGTTCCCAATCTTTATTAAAATGGGTGGCGTTGTCATTCGAGTTTTATTCTTCACCTTGCCACAATTACCACAGCAGGTAATATAAACACATTTGTCCAACAAACAGCAAATAACATAAACAGCGCAACTCACCTTTGAAAGCTCATAACTGATCACAGATTAAAATATTCCAGCAAAAACTGCCACAGTCCAAACGTATGCATCCAGACAAAGCTAGAAAGTATAGCATTTTATCCAAAACATGTCTTGAAATAAGCAAATAATCCAGAATTAGACACGCCACCACGCATGCGCGTCTCTCCTCGTGCGCGTCCCATAATAATCCATAATTTTATCAGAAATAAAGTTTGAGTCGTGCTGACCTATCCAATATAGCGACTCAACGGTTTCTGTTGTTGTTTCAACCAATCAAGTGACTCATCGCTGCCTCCCAGGGCTAACCAGCCAATCGTTGCCGAGACTGATGGACCCACGTCATTGCTCGTCATCGATGAATTCTGAGCCAATCACGTCGGAGGAAACCTTTGACTGACAGGGCTGGTAGCCAATGAGCTTGCTGAATGGCTGACTGGCCTGAAAGCGGTGTTTTGAGACGTCTGAGAGTCTGAGGGACCTGAAAACTGCGGCCTGTCTGTGTTCCTCTCAATCTATGTCCCCAATCCCACACTGAAGCCTATCTGAAGTGATTTCTTGAGTATTTTATGAGTTTTTGGAGTGAAAATAATGTAAAAATGGACTAAAAACCAACATATACCATTGTACAGAGGGTATACAGAGGATGTCCAATATTGACCCCGCCGGGGCTTAGCAGTACAAATACATGTGTGAAACACTCATTTCTTGTAGTACTGCTCTGACATTTTGACCTGAACTATGTAAGACCCCAGGCTTTAGCAAAATTGTGTTTTCAAGCTATTACAGTGCTTTCACACTTATTTCCAGGTGTTTTATGAGGGAAAAAAATTCAGGCGAGAATGAAATTCCTCCTAATTCAGTGTGCTGCAACATAAATAAATCTGTGGCAGTAGCATCTAGAGTAATTCTGACTGCACTGGGTGAAAATACAGGTTGTCAGCTTTCAAATGAGACCCCAACCATGCATGTACTCCAAACAGTTCAAGAACAGCATTCAGTTTACTTTGGGTATGTCTTCAGTCAAAATTTCGGGCGGAAATTGCCTGGAGCTTAAAATTAATGGAGGACCAGAAGAAGCGAAGGTACTCATGGTAAAAAGTCTTGATGATTTGAGCAAGTATGAGTAAAACAAGCACTGGACAATGAGGTAAGTCGCAACACTCATACCCAATGCATAGCACAAGAAAAAACTCAACTAGTACATCAGAGAAAAATATGAGACATGGAGACAATGACGATTCCACCACCATGGAGTTACAAACATCTGAATTCACTGAACATACAAGTTTGGATATAGAATACGATATTGATCCAGACATTCATTTCTTTGCTTGCATGGAAAATAATAATTACTAAACAGATGAAATGTACAACCACATCAACAAGTATGGCAAATTCTCTGTGATTCTTGTCAACAGTAGAAGTCTTTATAGGAACTTTGAACATATGAAGAACTACTAACAACAATTCATACAACCTTTCAATATCATTGCAATATCTGAGACATGGATTTGCAAAGAGAGGGAGATGAACTTTAAGTTGGATGGATATGATTTTATAAAAGTGGACCGAAAAAAAAAAAGGTGGAGCAGGAGGAGGAGTTGGATTATTTGTCGACATGAATCTGCCATTCAGTGTTGTGGAGGACATGTCTATGGCAATTGAAAATCAGTTTGAGTGTATAACAATTGAGATTCAAAGAGAGAACAATAAAAACATAATTTTCAGTTGCATTTATGGAATGTCGGTCTCCTGTATAGGTCAATTTAGTGAGAAAATTGAAAAACTGTTTGCCAGAAAATTGACAAAAACCATAGTTGTGTGTGGAGACTTCAGCATTGACCTGCTTAATCCAGATAGAAACAAGATGATTGACAATTACGTTGATACAATATACACATTTAATTTGTATCCCAAAATCACTCGACCAAGTTGAATAACATCTCGTAGTTCTACATTAATTGACAATATTTTGACAAATGATATTCTTAATGACTCAACAAGTGGACTGTTAGTATGTGATATAAGTGACCATTTACCAGTATTTACAGTCTTTGATAGCTGCTACAAATCTTATCAACAGGAACAAAAAACTCAGTATATAAGATTAAGAACAGAGGAATCAATAAATGCTTTCAAAAGTGACTTAACAACACACAAGTGGGAAGAGGTGTATAATAAAAGAAATGCGCATGATGCATATGATGCGTTTATTAAAATATTTCAAATGCTGTATGATAAAAAATGTCCCTTCAGGAAAAGAAATTAAATTTTCAAACAAAAAGGTCATTCATGGATTACTAAGGGATTGCAGAATGCCTGTAGAAAGAAGAATATGCTATATAAAAAGTTCATTAAATCAAGAACTAAGGAAACTGAAAATAAATACAAAACATAAAAACAAGCTAACAAATATTATCAGAACTGCAAAGAAAGATTATTTCTGTAAATTATTGGCTAACAACAAAGACAATATAAGAGAATTATGGAAAATACTGAAGAACGTAATAAATAAATCTAAAGGAATTTTATGTTACCCCAATCATTTCACTGTGGAAGGAAACGAAAATGATAATATGATGGATGTGGCCAATTGCTTTAATAAGTTTTTTGTCAATATTGGAAGTGACCTAGCTGAAAAGATTCCAGATGTGGGGAGAGACACAGGCAATCAAAATTTTATCGATCGAAATCTAAGCTCAATGTTTCTGAGCAATGTTGAAAAAAGAAGTAATTCAGGTAGTTTCTACATATAAAAATAAAACATCACGAGACTGCAATGATATTGATATGAGTCTTGTCAAAAATGTTATTCAATGTATTTCAAAGCCGCTCACCTACATCTGCAACTTATCTTTTCAAACTGGTAATGAAATTAGCCAAAGTAATCCCACTGTATAAAGCTGGGGATGAACCTTATTTTACAAATTATAGACCAGTCTCGTTACTTTCTCAATTTTCCAAAATATTAGAAAAGCTTTTTGTTGTCCGTTTGAATACATTTCTGGAAAAAAAATAAAATACTTAGTGAAAGTCAGTACGGGTTCAGGTCAAATAGGTCAACTGTATTAGCACTTTAGATTCTGTTGAGGAAATAGCAAATTCGTTGGAGAAAAAAATGTATACAATCAGAATATTCCTTGATCTCCAGAAAGCTTTTGATACTATTAATCATGACATTTTAATATACAAGTGAGAGAGATATGGGATCCGAGGGAGAGCAGTACTGCGGAAATTGTCTAGTTGCGGGAATTGTCTAGTACTGCGGAACTAGACCATTCCTGCGGGAATGGTCTAGTTCATTTAATTATTTTTCAACGAGAAATAGCTTCTAGACAACTAAAGGAGCTCCTCAGACTCAAACCCAGCAGTCCAAACAAAGGAAGAGGGGGGGGAAGATTTAAGAAAAAATGTATTTATTTCATGTGTGATCTTGTATATCTTTAATAGCACTGACAAGTTGGAAACTTGCCTGTGAGGTTTTCTTAGACAAATTATAATCAGACTATCTGCTCCTCAGCCGACGCATACCTTCAGCACAAAAGTATCACTATGCCCAGCTGAATCTATCAACACCTCCCCTGGTGCGCGGCCATGCCCATCTCAGTGCAAGCGCAGCGGACGAGTCAAAAACCCCTGCTGCGCCTGTCAAAAACAGGAATACACAGCCTCCGCTGGCTACGTTGTGCTGTCAGAATAGAGGCCTCAGAGCCAAATCAATATGTTGGTTAAAATTACAGTTTTTCACAATTGTCAAAACACATTTCTTGAAACCTCCATCCATTTTCTCAAAACCTTAAACACAAATCCAAAAATCCACACTACATTCACACAACCTCAGACTTTTCTTTCAAAATCAAATTATCACCTCAAAACCAGTTCTCCTGTGTTCAAAACCACACTATGTGTTCAGATCTCACACACAGCAGGTAAAAACATCTTCACCTCAGATCGTTCATTAGACTCTACATGAAATCACTGAGGACACAGCAGCAGTCCTCACTCTGAAACCTGCTGGGTTATTTCCCCAACCTATTTTCTGGGTAGCCCTAGATTTTGTGCAGATTGGGTCACTTCTACCCAAAATGAGGTGAATTGCGTTGACCCAGCAGGGTGAGTTGATGATTTTGTGGCTGAAGGGAAGAGAAGAATCACCATTTTGAACATTCCTGCAACTCCTTCACTTTCTTGCATCTGGAGACTTCTGGCAACAAACGCAGCAGAAAACTGGAGTCCTGTGTTCTCACTGAGGATTACTGAAATGACTAAGAAGGAAAAGACATATGACATTCCTCTCCATAGACATGTACAGTTGTGGCTGAGTCGGTAGAGTGGTTCTCTAGCGGTTGTGAGGTTGTTAGTTCAAACCTTTTCCTCTACATGTCAATGCACTGCACTGAACCCCAGCTGGCTTCCAGTGGAGGGTTTGACAGCTTTGCATGGCAGAGGGAACTTGTGTCTGAATTCTAAGGGATTACATCTTTAAAGTAACCTTCCCAGACACGCTGACAAATCTTGACCCAGCATCAGGGTCAACTCTTCAGCCCAAACGGCTGCTGGGTAGAAATAGCCCAGCATTGGCTCGGTCCCTTTTGGACCCAGCGCTGGGTCAGCAATGTCACCCAATGTGGGTTATTTTTACAGTAACCCAGCAGCTTTAAGCGTGTGTAATACACAGAAAATGTTTATTTTACTGTAAATGCACTTAGCAAAAAAAAAAAAAAAAAAAAAAAAAAAGCATCTAAGTCAAAGTGATTTCTAAATTCACTGTCATTACAAAAAATAAATACAAAACAAACAAAACAAAAGCACACTACTGCATGGTCACGACCCTGGAGATTCAGCCTGCAGCATCTTGTCTCTGTGCGCACTTGGTCTGATCACATCATTAGAAATATGTGTTCAGTTTTGAGCTGTTGTGTGTAAAAGATGACAGCTGTGTTGGAGTTGTGTTCACATTTTGCTGCCAGTGATTACAATTTTGCAAAAATGTTGTGAAATGTGTTTAGTGACTGAGAATGTGTCTGAGGTTTTGCAAAAAAGAGCAGATGGGTTTTGCAAATTGAGCACAGGACCTGAACAGTGTTTAAGTTTTTGCCGAAAGAATGTATGATTTGAAAAATGAGTTTAGGCCACTGAGAGTTTGGTTCAGGCAATGGGGTTTAGTGTTTTAACAATTGTGAAAAACTGTATATTACTTTTACATTATTTGCAAGTTTGAGGTGTCATAGGTCCCAGGCATGGTGACCACAATAGCAAAAAGAATTTTTGGCTGTAAAATAAAGGTAGAGTCATAGAGTAAGGGACACACGAGCACTCGTGCCTTCCTCCACATCATGTCTGAAGCATGGACTAGAGGTCCTTACACAGCCTTAAACAGAAAGCAACCACAGTGCCAATGAATTAATCTCTCATTAACCCACTGATGTTGACTCAGGCCGACATCTCAGAAATGTAAAATAATAATTGTCGTAAGTAACAAGGGTGTATTTGCACCACTTGTCTTGACGTAAGCTGGGTCCTATTTGAGACTATTCATACCAGAGTAGAAAATTCACTACAGCTTTTTTTGACAGCAGACCCTGAGTCCTTTCCACTTTGGCTTGACATGTTATCCCTATGGTTGTTTGGATTTTCTCCACTTTTGTGTGACTCTAATTTATTTTTCTTTATGTGTGAGATGTGGAGCACCTCTGTTTGCTCTGTAATCGAACAAGGGCCCACCAAAAGACAGCTTTTATAAACTTTTTATGTGTTATATACAGGGCACTGTATACTTAAAAGAGCCGTTCAAACGAACGGCTCGTTCATTGAACGTCACAGCACTAAATTGCACACTTTGCTATTCCCAAATCTTGGTACGCAAATGAGCGTTACAATGTTTCATCAGGTACGCATTTTTTAATATGGTAGCACATGCGCACCAGCTTATGTGCACCCCTGATAATTGTCATGCCCGCTCCTCGTCCACTATGGACCGGGTCTGCTTTGCTGCTCTTTCTCTCTCCCCTTCAGTCTGCAGGTGAGCAGGCTGTGTGGGCGGTTCAATCAGCTCATTGGAGTCACCTATTTGGAGAGTGGCCTCATCTGTTCCACCTGCTCCTCTGTCTATTTACGCTGACTGCTGTCCACTCTCAGATGCCAGACTGTTGAACTCCCTCAGTCAGTTGTTTGAGTACTATGAGTCAGGCTTATGGTTACGCTGCGCTTTGAACTTGCTTCCTTAAACTTGAACTTCAGCCTGGAACACCCCTCTTTTCCTCGCCTGCCTCCCTGCTCACCTGGCTGCACTGGAGCTTGTCTTAACTGTCTCCTGAAAATAGGAAAATCCTCCTATTTCAGGACTCCACCTTTAAGAGTGAACGGATCCCACATCATTCTGACTCCACTCTTTTAACGGCTAAAATCAGACAGAAATTCATTCTCAGAAGAAACAAATTCATCACCTCATTTGATAATTGCTGTTTGGGTGACACTTCAGTAACTGACCAGACTGCAGAATATTTTTATGTCTGGTTTTCACCTGCTGCAGGTTCTCTTCTGGCCAGACAGGTTTGTTCTTCATGACAGATGAGGGATGAAACAGAACATAACATGAGAACAATTGATTCAATCGATAACACGGACACAGAGTTGAAATTTTCTTAAATAAATATCCTAAAAATTGGCAAAATGCTGTTTCCTCCGTGTATTTCCTGTATTTTATTATTATTATTATTATTATTATCATTATTTTTGTATGATCATAATCACGGATCATATGCAGAATGAGGCCATTTTTAGTGTCTGATTTGTGCATCACTGTTTCACTTTAATGAAGATGCCGGCCTGCATGCAGTACTTGTCCTCACCATTGAAGTGTGGGGGCGCTATGCCTTAAACGTCACTTAAAGCAGATGTACGGGCTTGTAATAATGGATGTGTTTTGTGTAAAGTCCTCACTCTGGGGCACCCCCCCATATAAGTGAGCACCCCCTACAGCCGCGGTATAGTCCGCACATTGCTGCTCATGCTGGTGAAGGAAGACGCTCGTCCTTGTTCCATTTTCAATCTGTGATTCTGTGATCGATGTCGTGGTCTTCTGAAGAACGCTTTGAACGCGCACTTATCCTGATGCTCCACATCTGGCTTGAGTAAGCCGCGTCTTTTCATCCTGGCTCGGCAAACGTGCAACCGATTAATCCGAGAAAACACTGACTCGGCTTACTCAAGCCCCGCATTTTCATTTATCCTGGATGTATTTATCCTACTTTTGTGCAATACCCCCCAGAAGTAAGATTTTCAAGTCAATCCTGTCACACATAGGCAGCCAGTACAGAGATTGAAGCACAGATATGCTGAAGTCCATCCTCTTTGTGTTGTGTCCAAAGTATGTCCTTCCTCAGGGTCACAACACAAAGTGGAGAAATATGGAACAGACCTCCAACGGATTCTTTTAGTACTTGTGTGATTGCAGTCTATATCTCACGTAAAGGAAAACAAGCAGTAGAAACATTTACAGGCACATTGAGTAACATAAACACTCAGTTATCAGTAATGGATTGTTGTGGTTTGCTTTTTTTCATGTTCCAGACAAATCTGTGAAACAACAGTGTTTACCTGCTCCCTGTAATCAGGCAGCCATGTTTAGTGGCAGGAAACACAGTAATTTTACAGTTCGACAGTCACTTGCTGTCAGACCAGGCCAGACAATACTTGTCTGAAGGGGTGTGTGTGTGTGTGTTGTGTCACACAACACACCCTGTACTTGGTCTACGCCAACATGCACAGACTTGTTGAAATAGATCAAGAAGAAAAGCATAACGTGTATGTGTGCCCTCGGGCTACTGTTTCTGAACACGTCGGTGATGATCAGCAGAACTAACATGAGTCACTCTAAGTGATGGACTCTTTTCATCAGATGGAAAAAAACCCCAAGGACACCTCAAAGATCACCAAATGATGAATGTTACTACAGAGCGAAATAATCAGATCAGTCCTGCTTTATGAAGCGTGTGTTTCAGATATCACTGGTGTTTAGACCTTGTAGAGACATGTTGTGTCAAACTGGTATTTTAGGAATTTAAGTGTTTCAGTCTCTCAGTCATTCTCAGCCTCTTTAATCCCCATCCCAAATTGTGAGACTGGGTGGGAAACATCTCACTAGGCACGTTTACATGGGCCTGTATACATGGGCTTGTAGGCGGAGCGGATTGTAAATGTGTCATGTAAACGCCCAAGTGGATCCGCTTCACTCGGAGCGGATTGTATTTCGGAGCCGATTGTACGAGGTAGTGTACATCGATTGATACTCCTGCTCCGTGTCTCATATAAACGCCACCTGACAGCGGATCGGAATGGGGGATTATTTGTTCCGCGCATGCGTTCCCTTGCACGTATTGAAGTGATGACGTGCAGTAAACGGGAAGCAGGACAGTCAAAAACAAGCAGAAGAACATGGCGGTGGTTGAAAAACACTTTTTTAATAAAAACCCAGAGAGAAAATACACTGGAGAGGTGAGATGGGAGCTAATCACACAACAGGTGTTATGGATTAACTGGTTCTCGTGTTAACAAATGACAGTGGAATTCTGTGTAAACACATGCTGACAACAGCAGTTGTAAAAGTAAGACTCACAAAAGACTTTAAAGGTGCATTAAGGAGTTTGCACATTTTATGCAAAACAGTGCCCCCTGCAGGCCTTGTACGTAATGCAGCTTAATGAAAAACTTGTGCCTGTGGCTCGCGTGCACGGAAGAGAGGAACTCCTTCCTCGCTCTTTTAGTAGCGCTCAGTAAGATTTAATTTTCTTCTGCCTGGTGGAGTCTGTGTGGAGCTGTGGCAGTGCTCTTTTCTTACTTTCTGGAAGCTCCTGCTCAGTTGTTGCTCACTAAGCCTCTGGAGGAGTAATGGCGGACAAAATGCAACTTAACTCAAGCAGGCCAGCCGGAGCGTGCATTACGTCATTCCTTTCAAATTCTCCCCAAAAAAATGCTGGTGCCGGACCGGCACTGCAACTTTCAATTGACAATTTAGCGCTGTTAGCAGTACTTACAATGAATATATCAGGCAGTCAGAGCGCATTCTACACATCATTAAAAATGTGTAACACATTTATGGTGGAAAATTAGTATTTTTAAAGTTGAAAAACTCATTAATGCACCTTTAAACTTATACATTTACTGTAACTGTAGATAACCGACGTTCGCTAGAAGAACTACAAGTTTCAGTTATCTGTTGATCACAAGTTAACACGGACACCAGTTAATTCGAAACATTGGCATGCGGAGCAGAGCTCACACCGAGACGTGCCGCTTGGCGGGGCGGTGCCCCGGCCGGGGGAACAGCTGCTCCTTCAGCAGGTATCATGGAGATGTTGGGACATTATTTGAGCAGATAAAAACTCTCTGCTCGGCGCTGAGGACTGCTGCTGCAGAGCTAAAGACCTGAAAGTTCCACGAGAGACTTTGTGCTCATGTCACAGAACGCTATGTAATCCGCTTCACCCATGGTCCTGTTAAACGAGGATTCATCATGGATGGCTTTGTATGCCGTTCATGTATACATGTGTGTTTAACACGATTGTTTATAGTCAGATTGAAAAAACACACATGTAAACTAGGCCAGTCTGTCCTCACAGAAAGAGTTATGTTTTAGGTGAAAGTCAAGTTTATATAGATATTGAATTTTAGCTATAAGGATTGAGTCACAGTCTGGACCTATCACACCACAGCACATTAGAGTTAAGCATTAAAATGCTATAATTAGCATTATATTCATTTCACTTCCCCTGTAAGACACGAAAAAATTTAATAGCACATTTGAAAACAACCGAGGCTGGCAAAGTGCTTCACAGTTCAGAATTAAAAACAAGAGGAAATGTACAGAATAAAACAATGTCATTAACTGTAACTGCTTGATTCGAATCAAAAGCCAAAGAGTACACAAGTATGTCTTCAGCACACACGCTTGACAAACAACCAAGAGTGGTTCTAATTAGTTCTAATGTGAATAGGCAGGCATTGCAGTCTGGGTGCAGCCACAGAAACGTAACGGTCACCACTTTTTCTGAGTCTGGGTCTGGGGAAGTCTGAATTGACATCTCATGTTCACTTGAAAGAGTGAAGAGAAAGCCCTGCAACCAATTTAATGTGTCCCTGAAGATAGTAGGAAGACTGCAGGCAAACAGCTCAAACTCTGCAATGTGTGTGATCTTTAAATGTTTCAGTTCATCATTGGGTAATGTTCTAAACATCGAACAAATAGTTCCACAACAAAGACACAAAGAGAAGCAACTTTTTGATCTGCTGTGTGTCTGTTGTTAAAATGTAACATGCAGCGTACATGCGCGCGCACACACACACACACACACACACACACACCCACACACACACACACACACACACACACAGACACGCACACTGTGGAGGTAGAATGGTTGAACTTTGTGTTTTGGAGCTGGTGCTATTTGATTTTTGATGTTATTAAGACTAGGAGATCCCTGTATTGTCAAGATACATGAGATACAACGAAATTCTGTTTTCAACCTTTGACAGTAGCAGCCATATTGTAAGTCAAAAATAAATATGGATAGACGTGATCTTAATATAGTTATTATATGTCGGTGGATCCTGTTCGTGGACTTCAGCTCAGTGTTCATCACACTCATCAATGAGATCCTCCATCACAAACTGACTCAGCTCACCATCCCCACCACCTGCCAGTGGATCACCAGTTTTCTGACTGACAGGAAGCAGCAGGTGAGGCTGGGGATCTTCACATCCAGCACTCTGCATTTTTATGAGCTATCAGACTCTACGCAGCTCTGGGGAGGAAGCAGTATCTCAGTCTGTTTGAGTGAGTGCAGATGGTTCTGAGTGTGCCTGAAGGGAAAGAAGGTGAACAGGGGCAACTGGGGTGAGAGGAGTCTGATGTTGACAGCCTGGCTGTGAACATGGCTCGAATAAAAATCACACAGTTTTGGAATTGGGGAGCCAATAATCCACTGAGTCATCTTGATGATGTGCTGCAGATAGCTTGAACTTGAATACCAGACTGTACGCCTGAGCATGTGTGTGATTCATGCAGCTGAGGGAGTGCTGCAGCAGGGTGTGTCTCTGACATACGCTCTGACTCACGCCGTTCAGGTAAGTATAAAGCTGCTGCCTGCAGTCATATATCCTCTGACAAACTGAGCAGATTGAGCTGCCAGGTGCGCTCCAGATTTATCAAACCCTCAAGCCTTCGTAGTGATTCTCCTGCTGACAACGGCTTTGTTTTCTCTTCTGTTCCAGACATTTTCATCAGAGAAACACAACATGAGAATACTCTTCCTTCTCACAGGTAGGATTTTCATTGTCTGTGACTTCTGATTTGTTTGTTTCTTCTTTAATCCTTCATAGCAGAGATTTCCGGCATGAATGTGAGGTTTTTCATCCTGCTACATAAAGCTTTCAGTCTCTCAGTCGTTCTCAGCCTCTTTAATGGGGTTATTGTGAGACTGGGTGGGAAACATCTCACTAGGCACGTTTACATGGGCCTGTATACATGGGCTTGTAGGCGGAGCGGATTGTAAATGTGTCATGTAAACGCCCAAGTGGATCCGCTTCACTCGGAGCGGATTGTATTTCGGAGCCGATTGTACGAGGTAGTGTACATCGATTGATAATCCGCTCCGTGTCTCATATAAATGCCACCTGACAGTGGAGCGGATTGGGGGATTATTTGTTCCGCGCATGCGTTCCCTTGTACGTAGTGAAGTGATGACGTGCAGTAAACGGGAAGCAGGACAGTCAAAAACAAGCAGAAGAACATGGCGGTGGTTGAAAAACACTTTTTTTAATAAAAACCCAGAGAGAAAATACACTGGAGAGGTGAGATGGGAGCTAATCACACAACAGCGAGTTGTAGCAGACTACGAGCGATCACCTGGCTGGTGTTATGGATTAACTGGTTCTCGTGTTAACGAATGACAGTGGAATTCTGTGTAAACACATGCTGATAACAGCAGTTGTAAAAGTAAGACTCACAAAAGACTTTAAAGGTGCCTTAAGGAGTTTGCACGTTTTATGCGAAACAGCGCCCCCTGCAGGCCATGGGCGTAATGCAGCTTAGTGAAAAACTCGTCCCTGTGGCTTGCGTGCGCGGAAGAGGGGAACTCCGTCTTCGCTCGTTTACTAGCACTTGAGTAAGATTTATGTTTCTTCTACCTGGTGGAGTCTGTGTGGAGCTGTGGCAGTGCTAGAAGCCAGTCTGTTCTTACTTTCTGGAAGATCCTGCTCAGTTGTTGCTCACTAAGAATCTGGAGGAGTAATGGTGGACAAAATGAAACCTAACTAAATCAGGCCAGCCGGAGCACGCATTACGTCATTCCTTTCAAATTCTCCACAAAAAAATCCTGGAGCCGGACCGGCACTGCAACTTTCAAGTGACAATTTAGCGCTGTTAGCGGTACTAGCAATGAATATGTCAGGGCACATTGTACACATCATTAAAAATGTGTAACATATTTATGGTGGGAAAAAAGTATTTTTAAAGTTGAAAAACTCCTTAATGCACCTTTAAGTAAATTCACTTAAGTTCATCAGATTGACCACCTTAACATTTCAAACTATTTGTGTTGTGTATTACCCAGCAAGCTTCTTTTCACTGCAGAGTCCTCCTCCTCCCCCCACCGTTGCACTGTCCTCCATAATTGAGACTGTTGCGATTAGCTACGCTGTTGCTACCCTAGTAACTGCTCAGGAATTTATATACATAATTACATAAAATAATAGTTTGTAACAATAATGTATAATTTGTATTGTTTTGATATTTTTACTGTAAGACGCTACAAAAAAATCTTACGCCAGGCTCACATTGGATGCGGTCTGGCTAGGATACAGTCAAGTCGGCCCAAATCCAAGTCGGCTCCTACCAACTAGGCCTCGCCCCCTGGGATACAGTCACTTCGGCCCCAAGCCAAGTCGGTAAATAGTGAAGTCGGCACATAGCTAAGTTGGCTCCACGCAGATGCGGGGGGGCTCTGAAGAGGCCGTGTTGGTCAGGGCCGACTTGACTGTAAGCTGCTTACCAACTCGGCCCAAAGCCTCTTTTGTCACGCACTCATGCCACATTGTATTTCTCACGCTGAAAAAAAAATACTGGTAAATAACCGGGAGGTATCAAACATGTCTGCAAGCATCTCACTTACTTGTCAATCCCAAATCGGCTTGGGGCTGACGTGACTGTTTCCCAGGGGTGGGGCCAAGTTGGTCAGTGCCAACTTGGATTCAGGCTGACTTGGCTGTAATCTGGTCGGGCTCAGGTCCAGCTCCGGTCCAGACACCGCAACTAATCAGTAGTCATTAGAATCAATGCTGTGGCTCACACCAGCTACGGTGCGGCTGCAGTGTGGCTGCAGTTTGGCTCCGGCACCACTCTGGAGCCCGTCCGGCGCTCCGGAAACTTTCCGCAAGGATCCTATTTTTTCCGGACACCAGAGCCCTACCATGTTAATCTAAAAACACATGCAAGTCGGGTGTTGGAAGGAAAGTGTTCCAAAGTAACTGATTTTGAAAGTAACTGATTTTAAAAATAAAATCTGTCATGCTTTTGCCTTAATATTCTTTTTTTAGTTCCTCTGGTAGAATATAGAACAAACAACGCGATGTAGTCATTATATACAGTATGTGGAGTCATTATGTATCCATTAAGAATGGACGGTTTTGCATTTTGTCACTGCACGAAAGTCAAATGACACCAAAATTGTACAAAAAACGCTGGAGACCCAGAGCAGCTCTGTGTTGCCAGGTTGGGCAGGTTTCTGCACAATCAAGCTTCTTTGAACACGTGGTTATGTGCTTGTGACATGTTTTTATAATGGAAATATGGTGTTTATGGTTACAGTTTTAATGTGCATTTTCAACAGAGATGGAGGTTTGGGCTGCTTTCTGTTGAGTTAAACGGGTTTCACATTGTTTGTTCTGAGAGAGCGACGGATCTGGCAACCTGCTCCAGCAGACCGCAGAGGCACCGGAGGCGGTGTGAGTGACAGTGCTCCAGTAATTCCGTACCGGAGCCAGATCGGACATGCACTGTGGTCCAGTGTGAGCCCGATGTTAAAGACAAGAGAGCCAAAATGTGCTGTTTCTATGCAAATTAAAACAAACTGCTGAACTTTTGTTTTCAAATAACCTTCAGACAAAGAAAAGATTTGCATAACATTTATGTTTTTCAGTATTTTTCTTATACCAACTTTAAAAAGTCAAAACTTTTGCATATTTTACTTAAATAATAAGTCAATAACAGTAATAAATAAATAATAGTATTTAGTGTTGAACATTCATGTGAGGCTGGAATATAACAGTCTGACTACTGATAGAAATTATTTTAACCTGTAAAATCTTACTTCTTGGAAAAAAAATGACTGAAACAAAAAAACATTTTCTCAGAGTTGTGAAGAAGGAAAACTTTGTGGAAGATGTCCATTGAAATGGATTTCACTCAAACTGTCACACACACACTAAAAGTAGTAGTATTCATTGTCTGTCAGGAGACACTTGGGCATCACTGTGCTAAGGAATCATACTGTTTCAATTCTCAGTAGTTTATCTTTGTCTCTGATTTTATTCAGCCATGGCAACACTGTCCCAAGCACAGAGGGACTGTTACAGAGGGGCCTGTTACCCACCCAGCAGTGACCTGTTGCTGGGTAGGGGTCATCTCCTACAAGCCTCCTCCACCTGCGGCCTCAGCAGCCCTGAGATCTACTGCACCCCGTACGAACAGGTGAGGCACATCCTTGTGTTCAGATCGAGGTTCATGCTCAGATAGTATAGACAAAGCAGCCCTTATCCTGAGGTAGAGGACCAGAGGGAGGCTGAGGATAAAGCAGCTGTTCACTCAGGTCAGGCATGTGAGTCTGGTGAGTAGGGCAGAGGCCGTCATGAACACACAAACGTGCAGTTTCACAGCTCTGTCTGCTTCCAGTGCCAGAACATGTCACAATCGTACTGTTTGAGCAGCGTCTGAGCGACCCGTCTCCAGCTGCTGGCTGGGTCACGAGGCACCAAATGGCCGTTTTGAAATGAGGCTTTACCATCCAAAACAAGACAGACTCCGTGCGAAATGCCTGTCATGCCTGCAGTTCTTATTCTGTCTCAGACTCTGTGATGCAATCAGATAATTCAGTCTCTAATCAAGGGTGTTTCTGATGATCCTCAGTGAAACCAGTAAAGTGAAACAAATAAATCAAATTATAGCTTTTTGTTCTGTATTGTTCACCGGATGTAGGGTTCACAATCAAATTTCAACACAACTGAAGATACAGAATGTCCTAACTCACAAACCGGAGTACAGTAAATTGTTTTACAAAAGCTACGAGGGGGTACCGGAAAGTAACCGCACTGTGGTTATAACTTTTCATTTTTTTATTTTCACATTTAATCAAAACTGTCACCTTCACAGTCCTCTCCTTCGGCTTTAATCCAGCGCTGCAGCCGGGATTTCCATTGCTCAGTACAGTCAGCATGCGCCTGCGTAATGGTTCCTTTAAGAGCGTCCTTCGATTTTTTTTTTCACCTCTTCCACGTCATCAAAGCTCCGCCCCTTCAGTTCCGTGTTCATTCTTGAGAAGAGACAGAAGTCTGACGGGGCTAAATGGCGGGGATACGGCGGATGGAGCAGCAGGGCCATGCCGTTTCTCACCAGGAACTGTTTAACCGCAGAGCCCTGTGGGTAAAACCGTCCCCCCTCTCCCACAGCGCCGCCGCTTCAGCCTGACCGCCTCCCGGAGCGCCGCAGCAGGGAGGATCTTCCAAACAGCCTCCATCGTCCTCCAGCTGCCTTTCAGCTCCTGGCACATGTCCACCCAGCCTGGTTCTGCTCCTGGTTCAGAGGCGCCGGAGCATTTTGGGATTTTTCGAAGAAAGACTGTAGTAACATAAACACCGGCTGTGAGCTGCCTGTGTGTCTTTGGGAGGTGAAATTTTTCACAGTTATCCTCAAGGCTATGCTATAGCGACATATAATGGCCACAAGTCTGAAATCATTCTTGTTTTAAAATTATAAACACAGTCCGGGAACTTTCCGGTACCCCCTCGTATAAAAGAACAGGACAAACATACGTTTTCGAGAGTTTTCCTGATTCAATACTTCAAACACAACCTTTGGTTTCTAGTGATACTAAAGTCTTCCTTAGCTAATTAAAATGACTTGTATCTGCTGCACTGGAACCATCATAATGTTTTATGAAAAGAAAATAATGACACTAAGCTGCTCCGAGAAAGCCCGAGATTCTCACTGCTTCAACCATTCCATCTGAAAGAATATGTAACCAGCATTGGCCATGGAAACCAAACCAGTAAACCTGAAATCCAAAATAAGTTTCAACTCAAATCTTAAACTTTTTTGGTCAGGCAGTCTAAATGAGAGCCAAAGAAAACCTGCTCGTCAATCAGAATACCAAGAACAGGGAGCCAGGGGCAATAACATGTTTGTTGAAACAATAGAGGATTGAAGCCTTATCAGATACAGTGGTATTGTAAACAATGCAGGATGGAAGGTCGCTATGATTCATGCCGAAATAGATTTAATCACCTTCTGGAATGTTTTGGGGTCAATGTTGTGTCAGCACCACACCCCTTCATGTTCGTAAAACTTTTATTTCAGTTTTTTTCCGTGTGTTGTTCAGCTTTACTTGGTCCTTTTCTTTATTTCCTGAAATTTCAAGTCACAACATTCTATTACACCCCATCTTATTCAGATACCCAAATTAGCTTTAGCACCAGCTGACCTTTAACATAACCAAATGTTTCTTTCTTCCATTTGCTAGTTTGAATTCCTGTGTGTAAATATTTAAACTGTAATTGCATTTTTTTTTTGTTCTTGTGTTTAAGATTCTTTCATTTGTTTTTTAAGTAGCTGAACGGACTAGCCCCAGCTCATTTATCTGACCTTGTCCAGGCCCACCAACTCTCCAGAGCCCCCAGGCCAGCTGACCAGACAATCCTTGATGTTTCTCAATCAATTTTAAAAACTAGAGGAGATCAAGCTTTTGCAGTCGTGGCTCCCAGTCTGTGGAACAGACGGCCCCGCACAGCTTGGTTTGCTTAGCCTTGGGGGATAAATGCTTGTGCAGGGTGTGGATTTTCATCTATTTTCTGTCTTTATTTACCTGAGCCATACCTCATCCAGACAGGGAGGAGCAGGAAGGCACCACACACAGCCACAAATACAGACACACACACACACACACACACACACACACACACACACACACACACACACAGACCAGTCACATCTTGTCTTCATTGCATCATGGCATTAGATTCTCTTACTGAAGTCAACACAGATCCATACATCTTCAGTCATCGGTTGCTTTCATCACTTCCCACCAATTAAATTAATCTTCAGACACAAAACATGGTTCACCTCTAAAACAAAAATAAGACAGCTCACAAAAGATGCATATTGAAAAAAAAAAAAAAAAATACTCCATGAGACTGAAGACATTAACCCCCCCCCAAAAAAAAAACAAAAAACAAAGACTTTAAATTTCCATTTAAATGTTGACTTTTTTTTTCTCAGAATTTGACCTTAAACTCAGAATTATATGTGCTTTTAGGGAACCAACTTTTGGACTGCTTACTACAACCCATACCAAAAAGTATGGAATCACCAGTCTTGGACGAGCACTCACTCAGATATTTTATTCTGTAGAACAAACTCAGATAAAAAGCATGAAACAATAATGAAGTTTTTCAAAGGTGCAACTCCTTGGCATTCAGAAACACTAAAAGAAATGAAGAAAAAACATTGTGCTAGTCCATCCATCCATCCATCCATCCATCCATTTTCTACCGCTTATCCGGGGCCGGGTCGCGGGGGCAGCAGTCTCAGCAGGGATGCCCAGACTTCCCTGTCCCCAGACACTTCCTCCAGCTCCTCTGGGAGGATCCCAAGGCGTTCCCAGGCCAGCCGAGAGACATAGTCTCTCCAGCGTGTCCTGGGTCTTCCCCGGGGTCTCCTCCCAGTGGGACATGCCCGGAACACCTCCCTGGGGAGGCGTCCAGGACGCATCCTAAACAGATGTCCGAGCCACCTCAGCTGGTTCCTCTCGATGTGGAGGAGTAGCGGCTCTACTCCGAGCTCCTCCCTGGTGACTGAGCTCCTCCCCCTGTCTCTAAGGGAGCGCCCAGCCACCCTACGGAGGAAGCTCATTTCGGCCGCTTGTATCCGGGATCTTGTCCTTTCGGTCATGACCCAAAGCTCATGACCATAGGTGAGGGTGGGAACGTAGATTGACCGGTAAATCGAGAGCTTCGCCTTTCGGCTCAGCTCCTTCTTCACCACGACGGACCGATACAACGACTGCAGCCGCTGCACCGATCCGCCTGTCAATCTCACGCTCCATCCGTCCCCCACTCGTGAACAAGACCCCAAGATACTTGAACTCCTCCACTTGGGCTAGGGTCTCTCCACCAACCTGGAGGGGGCAAGCCACCTTCCTCCGGTCGAGGACCATGGCCTCGGATTTGGAGGTGCTGATCCTCATCCCTGCCGCTTCACACTCGGCTGCGAACCGCCCCAGTGCATGCTGTAGGTCCGGGTTCGATGAAGCCAACAGGACAACATCATCTGCAAAAAGCAGAGATGAAATCCTGTGGTTCCCGAACCGGACCCCCTCCGGCCCCTGGCTGCACCTAGAAATTCTGTCCATGAAGATTATGAACAGAACCGGTGACAAAGGGCAGCCCTGCCGGAGTCCAACATGCACCGGTAACAGGTCCGACTTACTGCCGGACCAGACTCCTACTCCGGTCATACAAAGACCGGACGGCCCTTAACAAGGGGCCCCGGACTCCGTATTCCCGGAGCACCCCCCACAAGACACCACGAAGGACACGGTCGAATGCCTTCTCCAAATCCACAAAACACATGTGGACTGGTTGGGCAAACTCCCACGAACCCTCGAGCACCCTATGGAGGGTATAGAGCTGGTCCACTGTTCCACGACCAGGACTGTGCTAGTCAGTAAATGTTACTTTACTTAAATGTTACTTTAATAGACCAAGCACAGGGAAACAAATATGGAATCATGAAAAACAGACAAAGAAAAAACAAAACACATCACTAGTATTTAGTTGCACCACCTCTGGCTTTTCTGACAGCTTGCAGTCACTGAGGCTCTGATCATCGGACTTGATGAGTGACGAACAGTATTCTTCATCAATCTGGTGCCAGCTCTCTTTGATTGCAGTTACCAGATCATCTTTGCAGGTCAGAGCCTTGCTGTGGAGCTTTTTTTTTTTCAATTTCCACCACAGATTTTCAGTTGGGTTGAGATCTGGGCTATTTGCAGGCCATGACATTGACTGGATGCGTCTTTTTCCAAGGAACACTGTCACTGTTTTTGCTCTATGGTATGATGCATTGTCATCTTGGAAAAGGATTTCATCATTCCCAAACATTTTTTCAATTGAAGGGATAAGAAAGCTGTCCAAAATGTCAATGTAAACTTGTGCATTTATTGAAGATTTAACCACAGCCTTCTCCCCAGAGCCTTTGCCTGACATGTAGCCCCATATCATCAAGGACTGTGGGAATTTTGATGTTTTCTTTAGGCAGTCCTCTTTGTAAATCTTACTGGAACAGAAGCAAAGTTCCAGCATCATCACCTTGTCCAATGCAGATTTTTGACTCATCACTGAAGATAACCTTCATCCAGTCATCCACAGTCCATGATTGCCTCTCCTTAGCCCACTGCAGTCTTTTTCTTTTCTGTTTAAGCATCAATGATGGTTTCCTTTTAGCTTTCCTGTATGAAAATCCCATTTCCTTTAAGCGATTTTGCACAGTTCCGTCACAAACAGTGACTCCAGCTTCCTCCTATTTCTTCTTCATTTGTCTTGTTGTGCATTTTCTGTTTTCAAGACATATGGCCTTTAGCTGTTTGTCTTGACGCTTAGATGTCTTCCATGGTCTACCAGTACGCTTGATTTTAACAACCTTCCCATGCTGTTCGTACTTGGTCCAGATCTTCGATACAGCTGACTGTGAACAGCCCACATCTTTGGCAACCATATGTGTAGAGTTACCTTCTTCAAGAAGTTTGATAATCCTGTCTTTGGTCTCAAGAGACATCTCTCTTGTTGGAGCCATGATTCTTGCTAATCGGTCCGGTAGCCTTCAAGCTGTGATAACTGCACTGTTTTTAATTGCTGACCAACAAACAGATGTAATTTGAGGCAGGTGCCCAATTGAGGAAAAGGAAATTGACTGGGTGCGTCCTTGTTTTCTACTCAAAATGGAGTGATTCCAATTTTTTTCCTCAGAATTGAGTGATTCCATATTTATTTTTATTTCCCTGCACTTGCTCTATAAAAGTAACATTTACTGACCAGCACAATGTTTTTTCTTCATTTCTTTTAGTGTTTCTGAATGCCAAGGTGTTTCACTTTGGAATGACCTTGCGATTGTTTCATGCTTTTTGTCTGAGTTTGTTCTACATAATAAAATTTCTGAGTGAGTGCTCGTCCAAGACTGGTGAGTCCATACTTTTTGCTAGGGATTGTAGAGTGAGAGATTAAATTCAGAATTCTAAGCGAAGAGTAGCCTCAGAACTTTTTTATTTTCATTGACCCTCAGTGATCCTCTTTCAAATTTTCATAGTTTTCTAATAAGTTCCTTTTTCTCCAGATGTTTTAATAATAATACTAATAATAATAATAATAAGTTTTATTTGTAACGCACTTTTCATTTGAAGCCAAATCTCAAAGTGCTACAATAGGCACAAGGTTAAAACAAGCACAGGTTTAAAAACATTACAATACAGCATACTTTAAAAGCAACATTAGCGCTGGTCTGCCTTTCTAAAAAGGAAGGTCTTCAGTCCTTTTTTGAAAGCGCCCACCGTCTGTGGGGCCCTAAGGTGGTCTGGGAGAGTGCTCCACAGACGGGGAGCTGCGGCTTCAAAGGCCCGGTCCCCCATGGTTTTGAGCCGTGTCCTGGGCTGGACCAGATGGTGCAGTTGGCCTGACCGGGTCTGGGCGGCGGTGTGTGGGTGGAGCAGTTGAGTAGGGAGGTGGGGGCCGCACCGTGCAGACAGTGATGGGGATGCAGAAGGATCTTGTACTCTATACGGGCCTGAATGGGAAGCCAGTGGAGAGTGTGGAGGATGGGAGTGATGTGCTCATGCTTCCGCCCCTTATCAGGACTCTGGCAGCGCTGTTCTGTACATACTGGCGCTTCTGGAGGCTCCTGCCAGAGATCCCAATGAGGAGTGCATTACAGTAGTCCAGCCTGGAGGAGACAAAGGCGTGGACAAGCTTCTCTGCAGCAGGGAGGGAGAGGGAGGAATGTAGTGTGGAAATGTTACGGAGGTGGAAGAAAGAGGTTTTGCAAATGGAGGCGACATGATTGTCAAAAGAGAGGTGGGGGTCAAACTTGACCCCAAGGTTTGTAACAGAGGGAGAGAGGGGAATGGTGTGACCAAGGAATGAAACAGAGGTGAGAGGAGAGGAGCGGAGTTGATGAGGAGTACCCGTTTGAATGGCTTCTGTTTTTGAGCCATTAAGCTGCAGGAAGTTTTGACTCATCCACGCCCCTATGTCCACCAGGCAGGAGCTGAGGGGGGAGACAGAGAGGGTAGGAGAGCTGTTCGATGAAATTTTGATGTAGAGTTGTGTGTCGTCAGCATAGCAATGGAAGTTAATCCCATGCTTGCTGACAACATGACCAAGGGGAAGCATGTATATGGTAAAGAGGGAGGGACCGAGTACGGAGCCCTGGGGGACCCCACAAGTGACGGTGTGAGGCCTGGATTCTGCCTCCCCCAGAGCCACGTACTCCGTCCTGTCGGTGAGGTAGGAGCGAAACCAGTGGAGGCGGGACCAGTGACACCGATGTAATGCTGGAGACGGTGAAGGAGGATGTTGTGGTCGACTGTATCAAACGTAGCAGAGAGGTGGAGGAGGATGAGGAGAGAAGTGGAACCAGAACCAGAGGCCATCATCAGGTCGTTTGTAACTCTGATGAGTGCAGTCTCTGTACTGTGGGAGGGGCAGAAACCAGATTTACTATTGCAACAACACATCATCAGTAAGGTAAAACTAACCTGTCTCACGACAGTCTAATCCCAGCTCACGTTCCCTATTAGTGGGTGAACAATCCAACGCTTGGTGAATTCTGCTTCACAATGATAGGAAGAGCCGACATCGGAGGATCAAAAAGCGACGTCGCTATGAACGCTTGGCTGCCACAAGCCAGTTATCCCTGTGGTAACTTTTCTGATACCTCCTGCTGAAAACCAAAAAAATAACTGTTGTGTGATTGGTGTTGAAGGAGTTTCAATGGAGGAGCTGTTTGAAGGTGAGAGAGAGGAGTGGATGTCGTCAATTTTTGTGGTGAAGAAGTCAAGCAGTTTGCAGTTGCAGTTTGTATCTGTGTGCTTGTGATAAGGAGTGATTTTGATTTAACCATATTAAGAGTTGAAAGCAATTTGTATTTATTGTCTTTTATTATTTTCTTGTCTGATTAAACTAGTTCAGCACTTTTTAGACATTTTAAGTTTTTTTCTTCCACAGCTTATTGGCCATTTGATTAACTTTTTTTTAATCAGTTTTCATTTTGAGCTTTTCTAATGGATTCAATTATTTTACCTGTTTGTTTATTTGGGGAGGGGGTCTGTTTTTTGTCCTCCTTACAGGGACTGTATCTCGTCTGTGGGGATTACTAAGGTTTGCAAATACAACTAGAAAATTCTAGAGGAATTTTTAATTCACACCTGCCAGCTGTTGCCGAGAGTAATATGTGTGTGTGTTTGTATAAAAACTTTTTTTTGACTGTGAGTGTGTTGGAGCCTAGGACTTTCGACTCCACCCGGTTCTTTGATTCTATGTTTGGTATGAAAAATGCCAAAACAACTGACTTCAGATTATTACCATTTATTCTAAGTATAGCCAGATGTAATGCTCAGTGCTGGACCTTTACGGGGAAAGATACGTAGTATTTCGCCCCGAAAGGATCCTGATCGTTCATGAGACAGAGCTTTTATTCCATGTTCTTCTGTGCAGGGCCCTGACAGAGAGGCTGGTAGGTTCACAATTGGACAATTTGGTGTTGATGTCAGCTGCCAACCAAGAGCTGACATCTTGATTGAGGATGTTTGGAACACTAGTGTGTGTGTGTGTTGATATCTCCAGAACATGTGGGTATGTTTACACTTTAGCAGAACATCTTGTAAACTTGGTGCAATTGTTCTCAGGAACAAGTGTCACAGTGGCCTGATATGCAGTTAATATAGCTGATATGCAGTTAATATAGCTGTTCCCTTTATTTCATTGTGGCCATAGAGATAATTTAAAGTACCCAACATACCCCCCTTTGATATGATTTAATCATATCACCAAAAAATGAATTTGTGTGAGTGTGTGTGTTGATTGATGTGTGTGCCAAGGTAGGTAAACTAGCCTGTCATCAATCCTCTATGACATAGTACCGCCGCCATAAACTTCGCCCCGGCTTGTCCAAGATCTCTCTCGAGATTGATGGAGCTTGTCCTCATCGATCAATCGATGGACTGCCAAAAAAAAAAAAAAAAAAAAAAAAAAGGACCGCCCCCCCCCCCTCGGTACATTCCGATTTCGGAGAGGCTCCTTCACCATCCCAAAGCATATGCGACTATGTGTAAGCGTGTTGAAAAGGCAATTAAGAGCAGCAAGCATTCTTCATTGCAGTTAGCATGTCAATCAGTATATGCAAAAAATAAAAACAGCAAGCATTCTTCATTGCCTTACGCATGTGTAAATCTGCATGTGTAGGAGAGAAAGAAAGAAGAGAAAAAATAGAAAGATAAAAATAAAAGAAAAAATTAGCAAGCGTCCCTTTACTGAGCTGGGACTATCTACCTACGTACTGACGGAAAACATTTCCTTCAGGAGCTCTAAACCTTTAATTACCACAGATCACATATTAAGGTTTTTGATGCTAATCATTTCTAACCTGGCAAAAGCCATATTGACATGTGCAGCAACGAATTGCTTCACATGTCAATCTGGGATTTCACTCGGCAAATCCGTTCGGGGAAGGAGGGACTTGATGCAGAACTCTTTGCGTTCATTGGACGGAAGGACACAGTGCGCCGCCCAACCATGTTTGGTTTCAGCCAATCACTGCAAAGAAAAAACCCCTTGCTGATCGTTTATCAAAGATGCAATAGAGGATTCATCCAAAACAGATTTAATGGCTGTGGGGTTATACATTGTTTTCGCTAGCCATGCTAATATTTTTAGCAGTCTGTCGCTTCCTGCTTCCGTCAAAGTTTCATGTCCCGCCCTAAACGATGCGTGATTGGTCCGACCGAAAAAAATCCGAGCGTGATTGGTCTGGCCGAATAAAGTCCGATCCTGAGCACATAGGCACCAGTGGTACAAGATGGATTTTCGTGGTGTGTGAGAACAAATACTGCGAGAATTCAGCTTGCCGGCAAGGTTAAATAATTTCTAATCATTAAGCTTGTCCAAAAATAATTTTAGTCTTATTTTTACTATGTTTATTCTTGCTGTCAGACTTTTCCCAATCATTCTTATAAAATGGGATCTTAGATAACTATGTGATTTTTACTATTATTACCAGGCCCAGCCGAGAAGAACATGGAATAAAAGCTCTGTCTCATGAACGATCAGGATCCTTTCGGGGCGAAATACTACGTATCTTTCCCTGTAAAGATCCAGCACTGAGCATTACATCTGGCTATACTTAGAATAAATGGTTATAATCTGAAATCAGTTGTTTTTGGCATTTTTCATACCAAGCATAGAATCAAAGAACCAGATGGAATCGGTCAGGCGGAAGTCCTAGGCTCCAACAACTGTCAGAAGCCTTGTGTGGAATTATTCTGAGATTTTCATGTCCTTAGGATCATCCATGTAGCCACAGCGAGTTTGTAAAAATGTGTGAACTTTAGGATTCTGGCGAGAAAATCTGTCTCCAAAATGCATTGGAGCAGATGAGAAAATATCTGCATTCCCCTCAAACAAATACATCTGGAGAGAGAATTGTTAGACATAGATCAAAAAATGAAAGATTTGTGAGAATTACATAGAGTATACCCACATTTTGATGTATAATTTGTGAAGACCGAACCAGAAATGTGGCCATGGGGATGACAGAAAAACTTAAATAAATTAAACCTAAATTGAGAGCCTCTCACATTCTAACTGCCACTCTCCCACTCCAGCCCTCTCCAGTATACCCATTATAAACTCCAATAAACCAAACTCCAAGCTCACAGATTAAATTTGGTAGAAAATATTGAAACGAGGTTTTCACATCTGAATAGAGGACAGGAATGGCAACATTTTGATATTTTAATGATGTCTCCATGTGAGCGTATGGTGAGGCACGATGGACTTGTTCGGGAATCATTGTTATTTTTTATGACTTTTTGGGTCAGGGGCAGGCTCAAAGAACTAAATCAAGAGCTGCTTAACCCAGAGAAACTGAAGCATGTTTATTTAATTATTTTCCTTTAAATTTTAGCCTACTTGATCCTTTTTACTTTCTTCTCCATACATTGTCATATTACTTTTAAGAGTTGAATGGACTACACTTGTGTAGTGCTTTTGGCACTACTACAGCAGAGCCTAAAGTGCTTCACACTGCATTATCATTTTTGTCATTCAAGTTTTTAATAACATTTTAAATTTTTCAATAAACAAACCCCCCCCTAAAAAAAAAAAAAAAAAAAAAAAAATGTCCAAGTCACAGTCAAGACAGTTTAATGACAGCAGAGTCTTGTTTTTGACAGGAAAAAGTCCATGTTTTGTTGGCTTTGTCCTGGATGTTGTGCACTTTAGAAATTAATGTCTCATAGGAAGCAGTTTCAGTCATCAGTTTTATCCAGTCCTCAATTTTTGGTCTATGAGGGCTCTTCCAGAGCCGTAGAATTAATTTAAGTGCCGCTACAAATAACCCACGACAAAACCAGACATTTCCTTCATAAATGCAGGTGCGGAACTGATGTAACAAAAGGCCGACTGAAGCCCCTCCCACAGCAGTCTGTTCACACTGCTTTATCACGTTCAGGCTTTCATGCACACATTCATACACCAGTGAAGGCATCTGCCAACTGCCAACGTTTCCATCTCTACAAGATGATTTTTGCTAAAGTTGAATGCTGTTGAGTGCGTTTTATTTTTTAATTTGTATTGAACCTTTATTTAAACAGGAGGGCATTGAGATCCAGGGTCTAATTTTCAAGGGGGGCCATCTTCCCAGTGTCTGCACCAGTCCAGAAATCGGACAGTTAAAATGTAACTCAACTTTTGTTGGTGCCAAGAGCCAGTTGATTCATCTAATTTTATCACTCCAGTCTCAACAGACTTTGCACTCTACCTGTAGAGGAAAATACTCACGCAGAGCAGACTCCAGAGCAAACAGTGTGTGTTTGAGGTGACATAGTGTCATGCCAAAAGACACAAAGCTCCAGAAAAAGCTCCATGTGGAGTCACTTTTCACATACAGATGGCTTTGCTGCTGAGGTGAAAACACACCTGGTTACATAATGCTGCTCAGGTGGAGACATGACTTATACTCTTTAATCAAGCACAAACACATTGCTGCAGGAGACTGCTGAGACACGTACTGCTCAGATAAAAAGGTTTAGATGGAGATGATCTGCTGCACTCCACCATTTTCATGACAAATTAATGGACAAAATATTTTAAAACACATTCTAACATTTACTTCAAAAAATGGAAGGAAACAGAATTATTTACATGATGTTTATAGCTCAAGTTTCTGTACAAGACCAAAGTATGTTGACACAAATTAAGTAACAGAAGCAAAACTGGGCTTCACACTGTAAGTTCCAAACAAACTTTATGTAATTTTATTCAGACATTAATTTAGTTCTATTGTTTGTATTGTTGTGTTTATTATTGGTTTGTTTAATTCAACTTGTCAAATTCAGTGTGGTTTATTTCTCTCCATCAACTTCATGAATGATTACTTGACTTTAAAATCTGTGATGTGTGTGTGTGTGTGTGTGTGTGTGTGTGTGTGTGTGTGTGTGTGTGTGTGCGTGCGTGTGTGTGTGTGCGTGTGTGTGTGTGTGCGTGAGTGAGAGAGAGAGAGAGAGAGAGAGAGAGAGAGAGAGAGAGACAGAGAGAGAGAGAGAGAGAGAGAGAGAGAGAGAGAGAGAGAGCTTATCTACCCAGTCACACAATGCAATTTGAAGCAGTTATACACTTTCAAACTGCACACTGACTCCATGTGACCATTTCTCATGTTTTCTGCTTCGTGTGCTGCAGAGGAGGATGAAGTGCTGTCCTTGTGACTCCAGGAACCCCCAGGGTCAGCTGGCCCACACCATCCAGGACGTCCTGTCCAGCTCTGGACCACAGAGGTGGTGGCAATCCAAGAAAGGTGAGACAAGAAGTAGATTAATTTATTTGTCTGTTCAATCCCGTCCAGCCACATTTGAAGTCGTCCTCACCACTAGAGGGTGTCACTCTGTCATAACACTTATAAAACCTGAGGTTTGCTGTGTGATTTTCAGATATGAATCCAGTCACACTGCAGCTGGACCTGGACAACCTGTACCAGCTAGACAACCTAGTACTCAGTTTCAAGGTACCACACACTCTGCAGGACACTCTTCATCCTGCTGCTCCTGTTTAAGAAAAAAAAAAAATGTGTATATACATACATATATATATATATATATATATATATATATATATACATATGTATTTGAAGAAATAGACTGTTTAATTAGTGAGCAATGAAAAGATTTTCAGGATTTCTTCCCGAAAATGTGTGCTGTACTGTCACTCTTATTAATGCTGCCCTGGTCTCTGAGTTCGATTACTGAAGATTCTTCTAATTTCAATATTCATGCACAGAAATTTAGCAGAGAAAAGGAAGCATTACAATCATAGATGGGGCATTGCCATGATGGCCAAGAGAATGAAGGCTCTCTACCTTCAGAGGAGGAGTCAAGATGGCGCCGCTGTGTCTGGCAGTCCGCTTTCTCCTCTGTGTCCTGCTGTCTTATGGATTTGTAGTCGTGTCATCGGCCGTTACATATGACCGAGCTACGCTTCTAGAACTGCGTTTTCCGTTTAATCATCCTGTTAACGGGAAATTCCACAACCCTCCGCCACCACTGCTGTCATCAATTCCTGCCTTCCTCAGTCGCCCTGCCTGTTGGCGTCCAGGCAGTAAGCGCCGCAGAAGACGTGGTCGGAGAGGAGGGCTACATGTCAAGCTTCGATCCTACCTGAACCTGCCTTGGACTAGTGAGCTGATTGGACCTGCCTGCGCCGTCCCCAGTAGAGCTCGGGAATGTTACCGCTGGCTTCTTCCTGTTGGCCCGGACTCCGCCATCTCTACCCCAAATTGGTGTTGGTGGGAGAAATCCTCGCGCGGCCGTGTCCTGGAAAACCTCCGCCCGATTACTCGTATGACAGCGCTGCCTGCCGCCTCGTCCTCGCTCCGCATGGGGTTTTGCAACGCCAGATCGATCAACAAGAAAACGTTTGTCTTCAATGATATCATCTCCTCCCGCAATCTGGATTTCTTCTTCCTCGTGGAAACGTGGCTGCCACCAGGTGATGTCAGTCTGTTCTCGGAGCTCCTCCCCTCCGGCTACCTGTTCCTAAACTCCCCGAGACAAACGGGAAGGGCTGGAGGGATAGCCACCGTATACAAGCAGTCCTTGAACTGCCGCCAACTGTCCACCAGGGGGTACTCCAGCTTTGAGCTCCAAATGTTTGTATTGACTCTGCCCTGTCCCATTCTGTGTGCTGTCATTTATCGGCCACCTAAACTGAAAAAGGATTTCCTGAGTGAGTTTTCCGAGTTTCTAGCAGAGTTTATGCCAAAGTTTGATAACATCCTAATCTGTGGGGACTTTAACATCCATGTCTGCTGCCCCTCAGATGAGTTGGCCAATAACTTTAAATCTCTCCTAAACTCTCTGGATCTCACACAGTCTATATCTGGTCCCACTCACAGGTTAGGTCATACACTGGACTTAATTATCTCTCGGGGGATCACAGTATCAATCTGTGAGTTGTCAGCTCTTCCCATCACCGATCACTCTCTTATACAGTTTGGCATCTGCGCTGTTCCACCTGCGCCCACGCCAACTGCCCCCCAACGCCGCCGCATCTTTACCTCATCTGCTGTAAAGGACTTTTCGGCTGCCTTTTCTGCATCTGGCCTTTGCTCTGCTCCTGAACTGACATCTCCTTTATGTCCAGACCGCTTCCTTTCCGCCTTCCACTCCACCTGCTCCCAGATCCTGGACTCTGTAGCACCTTTTAAGACTGTGACTACTAGATCTACCTCTGTCCCCTGGCTCAATGACACAACTCGAGCCCTGAGGCGTCGGTGCAGACAAGCGGAGCGCAAATGGAAGAAAGACAGGTTACAGGTGTCACTGGACATTTTTAGGGACAGCCTCACCGCCTTTCAGAGGGCAGTAGGGGATTCTAAAAGGCAGTACCTCTCCAATCTCATCAGGAGCAATAGCCACCGCCCTGGAGTACTGTTCAAAACCATTAATTCTGTAATTAACCCTGTGTCTGTTGCTCTGAATGACGTTTCTGAACAAACCTGCAATGCTTTTAAGCAATATTTTTTGGACAAAGTTATGTCTATTAGGCAAGCGATTACACCTGTTCCTACAGCCTTCACATCCATTTCTGCTGCACAATGTGTGTTTGAGAGTTTTGACCCTGTTACTCTTGTGGACCTCAAAATAGCTGTCCAGGGGTTGAAGTCGACAACTTGTGCACTAGACACTGTCCCTACTCATATTATGAAGGAAGCTGTTGACATCTTAGGCCCATGCCTTGTTTCCTTCATAAACAGCTGTTTTAGTTTGGGCATTGTGCCAGCTGCTCTCAAGCACGCCATCGTAAAACCATTGCTTAAAAAACCCGGTCTGGATCCCTCCCTCTTATCTAACTTCCGTCCTATCTCTCACCTGCCTTTTTTGTCCAAACTGATGGAGAAGCTTGTTTTTTCGCAGCTTCTCTCTCACCTTAATTCTAATGGCATTGCGGACAAATTTCAATCAGGCTTCAGGTCGAGACATAGCACCGAGTCTGCGTTGTTGAGGGTCCATAATGATATATTGACAGCTCTAGACAACAGAAGTTCTGTTGTCTTGGTGTTATTAGATCTTACCGCTGCCTTTGATACCGTGGATCATTCCATCCTCATTTCCAGACTTCAACACACTGTAGGCCTGCAGGGTGCGGTTCTCAAGTGGTTTTCCTCCTATCTCTCAAACAGATCCTTCACGGTACATATAAATGAGTTTGCGTCTTCTGCTGCTCCTCTCTCGTCTGGAGTGCCTCAAGGCTCTATTCTTGGTCCCATTCTGTTTTCATTATATATGCTACCGCTTGGTCGACTTATCTCCAGTCACAACATCCAATTTCACTTTTATGCAGACGATCTCCAGATTTATCTTCCAGTTATCTATAATGATCGCTCTGCGTTAGATCCCCTCAATAACTGTCTCCACACCATCAAACAGTGGTTGTCACAGAATTTCCTTCATTTGAATGGGGAAAAGACTGAATATATCCACTTCAGTTCTGACCCAACCCACAGTTCCCCAGATTTTGGTTCATCCACCCCACAATTTGCTTCTGCTGTGAGGAATCTGGGTGTGATTTTTGACAATGAACTTAACTTTGAAAAGCAAATCAGTTCTGTTGTGAGGGCGGGCTTTTTCCAACTAAGGCTTCTGAGCAGAGTTAAGCCATTCTTGTCTCGGGCAGATTTAGAGAAGGCCGCTCATGCTCTCATCAGCTCAAGACTTGACTATTGTAACGCCCTTTACGCTGGACTGAATCTCTCACTCCTCCATAAACTTCAGTTGGTTCAGAACGCAGCAGCTCGTCTCATCTCCAACTCCTCAAAATACTCACACATTACTCCGGTCCTTCAAGCTCTCCACTGGCTTCCAGTGCGGTTCCGAGTCCAGTACAAGATTCTGGTGTTTGTGTTTATGGCTACTAATGGGTATGCCCCCCCTTACATCTCAGAGCTGTTGCAAATTTATCAACCTGCCAGGACTCTACGCTCGTCAAGCCACACCTCCTTGGTTGTCCCCAGGGCGAGATATAGAAAGTTTGGTGACCGCTCTTTTGCTGTTCTTGGCCCGAAGCTCTGGAACTCTCTTCCTCTGGATTTAAAGTCTATCACTGCACTTAATGTTTTTAAATGTCATCTGAAAACGCACCTTTTTCATTTAGCGTTTGATGTTTAGCCCCTTTTAGTACTTTGTGTCTTAAAGTGTTTTTACTTATTTATTTTGTTTTACTCTGTTAAGCGCCTTGTGCTCCGTTTGGCAGTTGGAAGGCGCTTTAGAAATAAAATTTGATTGATTGATTGATCTACCAGGCTCTGCACAAAAAGTTTAGAAACACCGTAGAAACCTGACTTTATCGGTGTTTCTGAGAACATTTAATAGAGTAGCTGCAGAGAAAGAAGAAACAGAAAGCCAAAACAGAAAGGAGTGAAAAGGGGACTGGAAAATTCCAAAGTTAAGCTAATGCCAGAGCGTGTTGACAAGGCTGTTGTTAACACCCAGCAACGTGCTCATTAGCAGCTTCCATGATTTTGCTGCTTTTGCAGCCACATTGGTTTTAAAGCTCTTGTCCGGAGTTTTGAAAGAGGGAGGGTTTTTTTAATCCAATGTCTCGAAGTTCCGCCCTCCCTCTGCTTTCATGAGCGACCAAGCCACGCCCCTTTAATTGTGCACGCTATTATCCGTCGGGTGAAAATGAGAGCCTCCGAGTCCTACAGCATCCTCCATGTTGAGCTGTTTACGGTGGATGTTCAGCAGACAGTGGATATATCCGAGGTGAGTGCGGCGGCTGCTGCAGAGCTAACTCTCCTCTGCTGGGCGAGCGGCCGTGCTCTCTGGCTGCTCCACACTTTGATTGACAGCACGAGAATGCGGAAGCTCGAAATCTATTGGCTGAAGCTGACCGGCGCTTTTTCGGATAACACGGGGGTCTATGAGACGAAGGCGGGGCTCATAAATACATTTTTATATTGCTTTATGCTAATATTATATTGTAGTGTCGAACCAAACTAACACGTTTAAGCTCTGTTGAAAAATGATACATACTTGGAAACGAACGGAAACTCCGGACACGAGCTTTAACTGAAGAAGAGATTGATGAGTTTTCACTTGTCCCCGTTACACCTGTTTTGTCGCCTGCTTCAAAAAAGGTGATGTATGCTCTCAGTACTCAGTACATAAAATCAGCATATACTTATAAGCTCCAAGAGGAGAGGACCATGTTATCAAGCTCCTCTTGATAACATGGTGTTTATATATATATATTGAATACTTATACATGATATTGCTGGATCTGACAGTGGCCAGAAAGACATGAAGAGAGACAGAGAGTGAAGGAAACAAACAAGTGAACAACAAAAATCAAAGAGTGAAGAGAAGGAAAGGAGACAACGGTCTTTCAATTCATACTATCACTCCAGTTGACCGGCTACTGCACCTGCATAAAGATATGACAGAAGGCATCCTACAGACTTTTCTTGGAGAACATAGCTTCTAGTGAACTGGGACGTGCAACCTGAGGACCCAGGTATCAAATTACACAAGAGGATCAAGATAGATCTAATACAGATACCCATTAGTCAAATCCACTACAAGGCAACAAGGTGACTGAGTCCACCAGAATATGAAGAGTGAATCATCAATCTTTAATCATAAAGATCAGCGTGATCATGCAACCAGTGATCATGCATTTATGACTTCTGACCACTGAGAAAAAACCAGAAGCAGACCAGAAAGGCCCTCAGGGCCCAGAAAACCAACAGGTGGCCATTCTAAAGTTCCACTGAAATTTAGAAGAAAAAAAAAAAAGAAAAAAACGGATCTTTTCATATTTTAATGACTGCAGACTTATTTGAAATTTTACTGATCATCTCAGGAAACCAGCTGCTTGTTTCTCATTGAAGGGGCAGTAAAAAGAGAAGCAGCTGCTAGTTTCTGTTGTCACTGAGCGTTTTCCATCTTTTTTTCCTCTCGTCTCTGCAGGGTCCTCGTCCCAATGCCCTGGTCATTGAGAGGACGCAGGACAATGGCAGGACGTGGCAGCCTGCTCGCTACATGGCAACAGACTGTCAGAAATCTTTTCCGGATGTTCCCACAACAACCCCGATCATCTTGGACCAGACATATTGCACCACATTGCCCCCTACTGACGAGACCCCATACCATGACCACACAGTAGGAGCTGACTCAAATGCCTTAAAGCTGCTGTAGGCAGGATTTTGCTAGTCAGTGCTATTTTTTCTGTGTTTTCTTTGGATTAAATGTTAGAGTATCCATTGATAATCCTTTAGGAGTGTAGCATAATTGCACCGCGAGGGCGCAGCGTTTCCATCTGTCTCTGTTCTGAGCTGAAAAGGAATCTCGACAGCTCCAGGTATCTTTGACCAATCAGAAGAGCCCCTGAGGCTCTAACCGTGATTGGTCGAGGGGCGTTCGTCTTGTAGGGTAAACTAACCTGTCTCACGACGGTCTAATCCCAGCTCACGTTCCCTATTAGTGGGTGAACAATCCAACGCTTTGTGAATTCTGCTTCACAATGACAGGAAGAGCCGACATCGAAGGATCAAAAAGTGATGTCGCTATGAACGCTTGGCTGCCACAAGCCAGTTCTCCCTGTGGGAACTTTTCTGACACTTTAAGCAAGATGGCGGAGATGCCGAGTCCTGCCTACAGCACCTTTAAATCACCAAGGGCCAGTTGTTCAAAAAATTCAATGTGGATCAAAATGACCTGGATTTGTGCTATCCAGGATCACAAAGTGGGCATACAGCAATGTGAAGAACAACAGGTAGAAGAGTCAACACTTTAAGAGGTTTGATTCTGAGACAAACACTAACAGAAACATCACTTCTATTGATCATTTCTTTGATTATCACCAACTGAACATCAACAAATAGCAAATGGACAGAAACAAATACATTGTGGACATTTTGAAAAGGTCCTGGAATAAAACAAAACAAAACAAAAAATGACTAAATGCCCAAAAGTTAACACAGTGAAGAATGTTCAGGGTTCTTCAGCATTTTCCAGTCCTGCTTTTAAGGAGGCAGATGTAACCTTCTCCCTGGTTTGCTTCAGCGTGTCCAGTTTGATTTGTTTTTCTGCAGGAGGATCTGAGCTTCTGTTCTTTCAGTTTCTTCTTTAAAGGTGCCTTAAGGAGTTTGCACGTTTTATGCAAAACAACGCCCCTTGCAGGCCATGGGCGTAACGCAGCTTAGTGAAAAACTCGTCCCTGTGGCTCGCGTGCACGGAAGAGGGGGACTCTGTCTTCTCTCGTTTAGAAGCACTCAAGTAAAATTTAAGTTTCTTTTACCTGGTGGAGTCTGTGTGGAGCTGTGGCAGTGCTAGAAGCCAGTCTGTTCTTACTTTCTGGAAGATCCTGCTCAGTTGTTGCTCACTAAGCATCTGGCGGAGTAATGGCGGAGAAAATGAAACCTAACCAGCCGGAGCGCGCATTACGTCATTCCTTTCAAATTCTCCCCCAAAAAAATGCTGGAGCCGGACCGGCACTGTGACTTTCAAGTGACAGTTTAGCGCTTTTAGAGGTACTTGTAATGAATATGTCAGGGCACATTGTACACATCATTAAAAATGTGTAACATATTTATGGTGGAAAATAAGTGTTTCTAAGGTTGTAAAACTCCTTAATGCACCTTTAAAGAGTCATTCATAGGCATCATTATTTCTTGTTAAAGGACGCTTCAAGTCTCCTCTGAACTCCTGTGACTGGTGGTTCTACCAGACAGGATCCAGATTGTTCAGGGTAACAGGACTGAGATCCAGAATAAATGTTCCTCTGCATCAGAAGGAATTGGATCACTTTCCTCTACAATCATAGGTTCTCCATCCCCAAAAATGTGTTTTCACCTTTCTGAAAGGGTTTGTTGCCTGTTTGGGATTTATTACATAGGGGCAAGATGATTTTTATTTTTTATTTTATTTTTACTTTACCTTACTGAAAGGCTTAATTGGTAGGTGTCAACTTTATTTACTTCATGTATCATCACTGGAACAGCTGAATAAATCAAGACCAAAATATACATAAAAGTATATACACAAAATTATACACATTGATTTTTTTGGACTGATTTTAAAATTTTACTCCATTTTATTCTTGAAATTCTACCCTTGGTTGCAATCAAGATAATCCTGTTTCTTTGGATCAAAGTCATCCAGATCCTGAAGGCTTGATCCAGATTAAAACTAGGATTGGATTACATGATCTTATCTGATTTCCGAATCCTTCTTTGCTTTTAGAACAACTCATTTTCAAGATTTGACCCAATGCGATAACCAAAATCCACTCAAATTACCCTTGAACAACGGGCCCCAAAGGCTACTCTCCCTCTTTACTTTGACCACATATCACCAGATTCTTTTTATTTTTTAAACTCTCAACGCAAACTTTTGTTGATCAGTTCTCCGGGTTTTTTTTTTTTTTTGATTGACTGTGAATCTGATGGACAAGGAGTTCTGATCCTCATGGATTAAAGTTTTTGTCCTTTTATACTTAAACCTTAAAAAAAGTGTAAATATATTGCTTTAATAGATACACAGACAGTGAGATTTACTGGTGTGTATGTAAATCTTAGTGAAATGTGTGTTTCTTGTCTGCAGATTGAGTTCAGCCCTTTGCGTCAGTTTGCTTATGCCCCACCTGCCAAGAGCCAAAAAGTACAAAGTGAGTGTTCTTTGGTGTAAGTTTTTAGTGGTGTTAGTACTTCATGAGAATTCACTGATGGACGTTTCCTCCCCAGACGTCACGGGGCTGACAGGGCTCCGGGTGAGGATGACCGAGCTGGGTGATGTACCTAACCTGCCTGGCAGAGCTCTCAGCAGGTTCTATGCCCTGAAGGAGGTGAGGGTGATGGGCAGCTGCATGTGCCATGGACATGCCAACCGATGTCTGCCAGAAGAGTTCAACAACCCGCAGTCCAACACCATCCAGGTGTGTGTGCAGAAATGGGTTTGGCTCCACTGGGTCAGATTTGGAAAATTAGTCCAAATGTCCATTGAGATTTTGTGCAGTGACAGAAAGTAAATTGTGAATTTTTCATAACTTTAAGAAATGGAGTTTTTTTTTCAAGAAAAATTAGAACAATCTTATCATTACACAATTTGAAATGGTGTTCTATGTTATTTTGTTGCAAAAATGAAGCAAATATGACTGCTTCATTCATGTGCTAAATTATCTAAGAATCAGATTCTGTTCATGCACGAAAACATATTTCCTGCAATATAAGCTTTCAAAGGAGATCATTAAACTTTAGGTTGAGTCTAGAAAATTTTCAACCTTTATGGAACAAATTAGTAAACATATTACACCCAGATTTCACTTCTACTCACTCTGAAAACTAGATGTCAAAAAGCACATGCTGTATGTGAGAGTTGTTCCTCACATGGAGTCCTGTACACCACCGTAACCCTCTCTTTACTGTTTATATTGTGAAGGTACACCCTCAGTGTGACTGCCAGCACAACACAGCTGGGGTGCACTGTGAGCGTTGTATGGAGCTTTATAATGATCTACCCTGG
Source organism: Salarias fasciatus (assembly GCF_902148845.1). NCBI lineage: Eukaryota > Metazoa > Chordata > Actinopteri > Blenniiformes > Blenniidae > Salarias > Salarias fasciatus. The sequence goes on from NC_043749.1 coordinate 37,056,965, forward strand.
AAGCCGGCTGAGGAAGGAAACCCCCACACCTGCAGACGTGAGACAACACACACCTTCACTCGACTCACTTCGTACACAACATCTATTATAACACCATTAAAAAGTTATCATTGGATGCAGTTGTGAGTTTGGGATGCTGCAGGTTTGAATCCCACTCAACAGTTTTATCAACCTGAACTTTGGGGCTGAGGAAGAAAACCATCTTCAGGGCCAGTTGTTCAAAAAAATTAAATGTGGATCAAAATGATCCAGATTTGAAAATCCCCTTTTTTGCTATCCAGGATCAGATAATTCTTCTTACTTTCATGCCGGTTGATCAAAGCAACATTGCATTGGATCACCTTGATCCGGATACACAGTTTTCAAGATTACCATTTCCAGAGTGGCAGTGCAATGGGACATATCACAATGTTGGCTACCAGCAATTTAAAGAACAACAGGTTAGCCAGCATGGGCTAAGTTTAAGTCTTTTTGATTTTGAGACAACCACAAAAGTAACATAAACATCCAAAATCTATTTATGATTTCTGTTATGATCTCGCAACTGAACAAAAAACAAATGTCAATATACTTTGAAAAAGTCTTGAATTGCGCGTTGGGTTTTAGCTTGCTGTTTCTAGTGACTGCCCCTGCAGTGTTTTTTTTTCTCCATTAACTGATTATCCTCATCAGTCCTGCCCGCCCCACTGGCCGTAGTGCCTAAGCGTAGCCTCAGTTGGAATTTATGGGCTTGGTAGGCTCGCATCTGCTGTGTAGGTGGTGTTTGCCCCTTCCCTCAGCTTATTGCACTACCATTGTTCTGCACACACCTTCTGCTCTTGGCGGGTGGCACCACCACAAAGGCAGATGGAAGAGTGAGACACCAACCCGTCACGCCCTACCAAGCCACACGTTCTTGTTAGTGTAGTCCAGGGGTGCCCAACCAGTCGATCTGAAAGAAGAAGTAATGTGTGCGCTCGCGAGCGTGACACATCAAATCAAATCCAACAATCCGTTACATTATCTGACGAGGAGTGGAAATATTGCTTGAGCCGCGTACATACTTCTTCTCTTTGTATTTGCCATGGCCTAATTCACTATAAAATAGTACATCGACTTCATTATACAAAAGAAAAATTGTCAAAAATGTTTCCTGCTATGGACTCCACCTGCCTTAGATGTGGTCACAGCCTGGCTACAGAAGGCCATATGCTTTGGTCATGTTCTTGTTTGAATAACTATTGAGGAAATATTTTTATAGTTTTGTCTCAAGTCTGCGGGCAAAACCTAACTCCAGACCTAAAAATAGGTATTTTCGGTGTAATGCCAACTGAAATTCAAATCAATAAGTTTCAAGCTAACATCTTGCTACACTGCTTGCATGCAGACTTATATTATTTAAATTAAAATCAGACAAGTGCATCGGTTGAAAGATGTGCTCTCTTTCCTATCTTTAGAAAAGCTTAGATACAGGTTATTGCCATCACAACAGAAATTCTCTGTTACCTGGAAACCCTTTGTCGAATTTGTAAAAAAGTATGATTTTGATATATAACTAAAGGTTGGAGCCATCAAAATTTGTTGATCCTGACTGTTTTTTTTTTTTTTGTTTTTTTTTTCCCGTTGTTGTTTGGAGCGGAAGGAGAGGGGATTATTTTGTGTAATGAAAAAAAAAAAGATTGCTATTGTTATATGTATATTACTTGAAAATAATAAATAAAGTTCACAAAAAAAAAAAAAAAAAGTCTTGAATTTAAGCTGGTAGTCCCTGAACAACTGAAATCTGAAAAAAAAATAGCCTTGGCTCCCAAAAGGTTGGATGACCCCTGTTCTAAGGGATTCCTGGTGACTACACTGGTATACGTCATTAAGTGGTTTCAGCACCACCTTTGGGCGGTCAGGAGGGATGAAGTAGGACAAACATTATGAATGGAACTACGGATCTATCCTGGATGACCGCTAGAGTGCTCTGTCAGTCAGAATCTGCGTGATCACACAAGAAGATTTTGTAGGAGCTAAACTATAGTGACACTGAATTTAATACCTTCCCAGGGTCACCCAGGAGTCACAAATGATGTTGGTATACATGCACAAAGGGGAACATCAGTGCTTTCAGCATCTCCTTCTGGTGGTCATCCAGGATCTGTAGAACTGTTGTTACATTTGTAACTTTCAGTTTATTTCATGAGGACAAGACCAGTTTTATATTTATTCTATTTTTTTCTTGACTATATTGAAAGGCTTAATTGGTTGCCTGTGTCCACTTTATCTACTTTATCACTGTAACAGTTCAACAAATCAAGTACAAAATATAAACAAATAAAAGCTTATACACAAAATGATACAAATTGATCTTTTTTGATCAATTTTAAAGTTGTTCTTCCTTCCATCTTGAAATTTGGTAGGATAAGTAAGATCCCTCTTACTGGACATGTTCCCTGTTGGGATCAAGATAATCCTGTGTTTTTGGATCAAAGTTATCCAGATCCTACTAAAATGTTTTGAACCACCCAAACTGAAAGTGTGATTCAGACAAAAGCTAGGAATGGATTACATGATCTAATCCAATTTCGGAATCCTTGCTTCCCTTGTGAACAATCCATTTTCAAGATTTCATCCAATCTGATAACCAAAATCCACTCAGATTACCTTTGAACAACTGGCCCTGGAGTTATGTGATTGATTTGTGAAACTGTGTTGGATGTTTTTCAGGGTGTGAGTGTAACAACCATGCTCAGCGCTGTCACTTTGACCCGGCCGTGTATGAAGCCAGTGGCCAGACAAGCGGAGGAGTGTGTGAGAGCTGTCAGCACCACACCACAGGACCCAAGTGTGACCAGTGTGCTCCTGGCTACCAGCCCAACCCCCGCAGTCAGATGGACCGCCCTGATGCTTGCATTCGTACGTACTACTTTAGAGATTGCGTCAGAGGCTGCATGCTGTCCAATGTGAAATATGCATGCTCTTGCATATTTGATAAGCTGCCTGTGGAAAATGTTTTGATTTAATTCACATTTTCCAAAATTCTGAAGAGATAAATGTCACTCAAGTTTCAAGTAAAGACTGAAGCGTTTCTGGAGCCTTCAGCATGTTTCACACATCAGCATGTTCCCTCTTGTGAGCTGATCATGGTCCACAGGCCTCCTATTGGGGCCCACTGTTCTGATGACGTGTGTGTGCTGCTGCCAGGCTGTGTCTGCAGTGCTGAGGGTTCTCTGAATGGAGGCCGCTGTGATGATGTGACAGGCTCTTGCACCTGCAAGGCCAAAGTGGAAGGTCCGCGCTGCGATCGTTGTAAGAGGGGCCACTATGGCCTGAGCACCTCCAACCTGCTGGGCTGCTCCAGTGAGTCAATCAACACCTACTCTCGTCTCCTCCGTAATTGTTCTACCTCCTGTAACTCTGCACTTATCCCACCAACACTTACCACTTTCCTAATCTTCTTACCTCCTTCTACCAACACTCACCTGATCCCACTTTGGCTTGCTGGCCAATGGGGGATCAGGTAAGTGTTGGTGGCCACCCACTGTGATGCTATGTATTGCTTCCAGAATGTTCCTGCTCCCTGAGTGGCTCCTTGACAGACGCCTGTGACCCCCTGACTGGTCAGTGTCTGTGCCGTCCTCACTTCCTCGGCCGCACATGTGACCAGTGCTCCAAAGGCTACTGGAAACCTTCCCAGTCAGACCGGTGTGAGCCCTGCAGCTGTGACCCCACCAGATCAAGGAGTGATATCTGTGACCAGGTGCTAACTGTCACATCCACCTCCACCTCTACAGGCCCACATCTCCACCTCCCCCCTCTACTATCTTCCCACATACATTGAAATGTATTTATCACTATTAATTCAGTAGACATGATACCCATCTGTTCCTCTATCCAGCTGACTGGTCAGTGTCTGTGTAGACCAGGATTTGCAGGCCGAACTTGCAATGAGTGTCCAGATAACACGTACGGAGACCCTCTGATCGACTGCCAGCGTGAGTGTTCTGTCTTTCAACACCTCATTTATACAGTGCTGAAAACAATGTTGTGAGGGATCAGGTAGAATGCATTTTCACTTTTAACTTACTTTACTATACATATTGTTAACAAGTTCCATATACATCAATGAAGAAGACTAAATAAACATGAACCACATCAGGACAAGAGCAAAACATGCCAGTAAAAGTGATCTTATTATTTTCTATTTAAATCAAAGTGAGAAATAAAAATGTTTCAGCTTAGGTCAACTGCAAACATATTTTTGTGCAGAGAAAGGTATTTAATTTGAGTACTAATTTTGAGCATCACCAAAATACCATCTGTCGCTCCATGAAACGTTCACTAAATAATACATTATTATTATAAATTTTCCTTCGTTTTAATTGTGGTGCACAGAAGACATAGGGACGTTTATTTTGAAGCAATAGTTGACCGACTGTCAACTGCATGCTTGCTTTCAAATAATTTCCAAAGGTTCCTCTTGGTAACAATACGGGAAATAGAGACTTTGATAGTGAATACTAGGGATGAGCGAGTACACCGCTATCTGTATCTGTATCTGTTTACCCATCCAAATGATCTGTATCCGTATCTGTACTCGGAGGGGGCGTGGCCTAAACGGAAGTGGGCGTGATTTAACCGGAAATCGGGTGGGGCAGAAATTGGTGCATTAAGTCTGAAATTGATATGGATTGCTCAGAAGTTGCTATATTTATTGTTTTTTTTTTTTTTTGTTTTTTTTTTAGTCAGAACATGAACATTTTTAAAGTTATATAAATGATTATTCACACAACAGCCTCAGAATAAAGATTTGAATATTTTTGGTCACAATAATAAAGGAAATATTTACAGAACAAATGTTTTTATAGAGACAGAACATGAATATTTTTAAGTGTATGAATGAATTTATATAACAGCTTCTCTATAATAGTTGTCCGGACTCCAGCTGGAGTCCAAGGAAAGGACCAGGCCTTCCTGGTTTGGGACTGCCAATGAGGATTTCCCATCAGCACGAGTACAAATGACAGACAATGCTCGGACTATACTCAGATTCGGAAAAAATGCATTATCCGTAACGAGTACTTGTTTAAAACGAGTATTCGGCTCACCCCCAGTGAATACTATGAAAACAGCTGAATGGTTGAAACTATTATTGAAATGTTTTAGTTCTTAATTGTTGCTCTTAAATTTCATAAAGACAGCATAAACCACAACTTCGTCAACAACAGGAAATCTTGTATCTGAGTGATTATGTACTGCGTTATCCCCAGTTTTTATGTATAATTTGCCAGAAATGGCCTGTTTTGGTCATACAGGTGACAGATTTCCAGATTAGATTATGCTCAATTCAAACAGATTTTTCATTTAATCAATGAAATGGATCCATGTGAATAATGAAATGATTCTGTAGGGACTTAGTGGAGGAGATGTTAAAAAGAGGGTGCTGTGTGGTCAGTAAGGACAGCTGTTGTTCAGATTAAACCTGTTTAAGAAGTTGTGTCAGCCATATGAATAAACAAGTTTTAAGTGAAGCTCTTCTTGCCTGATAGCATGCCGCTGTAACACTGAGGGAACTCTACCAGAAGTCTGTGATAAACAGACAGGAACCTGTTTGTGTCGCCCTGGCATCACTGGGACTCGCTGTGACTCGTGTGGTCCGGGCCGCTGTGACTTGTTCCCAAACTGCGACTTCTGTCCTTCTTGCTTCGTCACTCTCAACACCCAAAGAAAGAACCTCAGCTCAGCTCTCGAAAAGCTTTCTCCCAAGTTTCCATCTCGTCCTGGAACTACTGGGGATCTGGGAAACTTTGGAACCCGCATCCGAGACCTGGAGGCCAGTCTCAACCTGATCCGTGACTCCATCAGTTTTCCACCCAACGTCACTAAAAAAGTCAACAATGCTTTAGATGAGTTGGACAAGCTGAGGTGAGGACCTGCGCTCCTCTGACTGCCCTTTATGAAGTCACCAAGGGAGATTTCCTTTCTCTGACTGCTTCCATCTGCTCCACAGGGACCAGGTGGATCAGGTGGACAATGACCTCCCATCCACACTCAGAACACCAGATCTGAACTCTGATTTGGTCAAAGTGCAGTCTTTGCTTGATGACCTTACTTCTCTCTACAAGATTAAGAAGGATGCGGTGGACAACACTGTCAGTCCAAATAGTGCAGGTCAGAAACACACCAAACACATAGCAAGCTGATCAAAGCTCCATCTGATGTCAGTTTGAGCATGATAAATGAGTTTTGAGTTTTCTTCTCTTTTTTACTGACATAAACATTGTTCTTTAGCCAACACATATCAGTAGATCCACAACTCATCCTGAAATCACTGTTCCTCAAAGTGATTTTTTTTTTAAACTTCACTTCATTTAACAAATGTTTGAAATTTGCCAAAGTCAAAGTCTGCATGGAGAGCCATGCAGACTTTGACTTGTGTCTGTCTCATGCAGGGGCATTTAATACCATCAAAAATGCCTACGATGACTCCAACAATGCAGTCAACAAAGTGATAGCCAGTGGAGACAAAGTGAAGGAGTCTGCTGATGTCAGAGGAGAAACCACAGACCTGACGAGCCAGGTCCAGCAGGGAAACACCAGAGACTTGAACAAACTGAATAGCAGCATGGCCTCTCAGCCTGACCTGACTCCTGTGGCCAAACAGGTTATAAACCAGGCTGTTTTGCTGAAACACAACCTTCATGACGGCACGGGGGAATAAAATCGTAAAAAAAAAAAAAAAAAGACTGCATGTGATCTAGCATGTGTGTGTTTTAGGTATGTGGAAGCACCCGCTCGAAGCCCTGCACCCCCCTGCTGTGTGACGGAGCAGACCTGTGCCCCCCTGATGGAAGCCCTCCATGTAATAAGGGGGAGAAGTGTGTGGGGGCTCTGCCTTTGAGCAAGAGGGCGAATGCTGATGCCAAAGATGTGAAGGACCGCCTGGACAAGCTCACCGGGAAGATCACTGACACTGCAGAGAAGGTACAGACAAGGCCAGCCCTTCACATCCAATGGCCCGGGAAGATTGTGAGGCCCCTGGTGACTGTGGGGTTTCTGTTGGCTGTGGGTCCTCGATGGCTGTGAGGCCCCTGGTGACTGTGGGGTTTCTGTTGGCTGTGGGTCCTCGATGGCTGTGAGGCCCCTGGTGACTGTGGGGTTTCTGTTGGCTGTGGGTCCTCGATGGCTGTGAGGCCCCTGGTGACTGGGGTTTCTGTTGGCTGTGAGGCCCCTGGTGACTGTGAGGCCCCTGGTGACTGGGGTTTCTGTTGGCTGTGAGGCCCCTGGTGACTGTGAGGCCCCTGGTGACTGGGGTTTCTGTTGGCTGTGAGGCCCCTGGTGACTGTGAGGCCCCTGGTGACTGGGGTTTCTGTTGGCTGTGAGGCCCCTGGTGGCAGTGGGTCCCTGCTGGCTGTGAGGGCCCTGGTGGCTGTGAGGGCCCTGGTGGCTGTGAGGCCCCTGGTGGCTGTGGGTCCCTGCTGGCTGTGAGGGCCCTGGTGGCTGTGAGGCCCCTGGTGGCTGTGAGGCCCCTGGTGACTGGGGTTTCTGTTGGCTGTGAGGCCCCTGGTGGCAGTGGGTCCCTGCTGGCTGTGAGGGCCCTGGTGGCTGTGAGGCCCCTGGTGACTGTGGGGTTTCTGTTGGCTGTGGGTCCTCGATGGCTGTGAGGCCCCTGGTGACTGTGGGGTTTCTGTTGGCTGTGGGTCCTCGATGGCTGTGAGGCCCCTGGTGACTGGGGTTTCTGTTGGCTGTGAGGCCCCTGGTGACTGTGAGGCCCCTGGTGACTGGGGTTTCTGTTGGCTGTGAGGCCCCTGGTGGCAGTGGGTCCCTGCTGGCTGTGAGGGCCCTGGTGGCTGTGAGGGCCCTGGTGGCTGTGAGGCCCCTGGTGGCTGTGGGTCCCTGCTGGCTGTGAGGGCCCTGGTGGCTGTGAGGCCCCTGGTGGCTGTGAGGCCCCTGGTGACTGGGGTTTCTGTTGGCTGTGAGGCCCCTGGTGGCAGTGGGTCCCTGCTGGCTGTGAGGGCCCTGGTGGCTGTGAGGCCCCTGGTGACTGGGGTCCCTGCTGGCTGTGAGGGCCCTGGTGGCTGTGAGGCCCCTGGTGGCCGTGGGTCCCTACTGGCTGTGAGGCCTTTGGTGACTGTGGGGCCTCTGGTGGGTGTGGAGCCTCTGGTGACTCTTCATTTTCTATACACATTCCTGTCTTTGACGTTTGCCAAAACTTTATGTCTTCACAGCTCCAGAAAACACAGGAGAAGACCAATCAGGTGAGACAGTCTGCCGGTAAACTTTCTGATAAAATAAAGAAGGCCAGAGATGATCTGGAGGATGACCTGAAGGAGACCAGAGATATTGTGACGGAGCTCAAAGACTTTCTGTCAGGTACACATTGATCTGGAATCTATTTGTGTGCAATCATCACCGACTCCTTCACCACTCACCTCCTGTAACTCTGTATTCAGACCCGACCTCTGACCCAGCCCACATCCAGAAGTTGAGTGACTGGATACTGAAGGCTAAGCTCCCCCTTAACCTGGTCACTCTGAAGAGGAAGCTGGACGAGCTGAAGAATCTGGCAGAAAACCTTCCAGACAGCAGCACCGTGCTGCAGGATGCCGAACCGCAGCTTGACACGGCCAGGAAGCTGCTGGAGGAAGCCCAAGACGCAAGGTGGGTTTACGACATATGCAGAAGAGGCATGATCCCCTCGGTGTCTCTGACAAACTTTCACTGCTGACATTATGAAAGCCACATTACTCTCAATCAGGGCTTCTCAACTTCAGGCTTCACTGCATGTTTTAGGTTTTTCTGTGCTTCAGCATGCCGGAATCTAATGTTGATATCATCTTCAAGCTTGTAATAAGCCTCAGTAACAAGCCCTTATTACAATCAAATGTCCTGCAACTGGGAGCGACCCAAAAAAGGATGCAGGTCAAGGCCCTAGAGATGAGTAGCCCTGTTCTAAATAAATGTGCCATGCCCGTAGTACGGTTTTAGCATAAATTTATCAACATTTACATTATATTCAAATTGAAAAATATATCTCTTTGTGCACCTTGTATAATAACTGTTAGCTTTAACTTGAAGCCAAAGTACTGTGTGGTTGACAGGGACAAAGCCCTGGATGGTAAAGATGACGTGGACAAGCTTCTGGCAGGATTTCAACCAGTGGAGAACAGTCTGTCTAACCTGGAGGGCCAACTGCAGGACAGCATGGACCTCATTGACAACCTCAACAACAATCTGACTCAGGTACAGAAACATACACTGAGCTGCTTGCTGCAGTGATTACAGCTTACTCTGGTGAGCTTTACACCATGGATGCAGATCGTCGTAGTGAAAGCCGCTTGCTGTGGTGAACAAAGCTCACCACCTGTGTTTTCTGTGATTTCAGGCCAGAGATCAGCTGAGCCCAGTTGAGAAGGCCTTGAACAATGCATTGATTCAGATCCAGCCACTGAAACCGAAACTCGATGAGCTGAAAGGCCTGCTGCAGAACGGAGAGCAACTGGCAAAGGATGCACAGGAGGATGCAGACAAAGCTGAGAAGGAAATTAAAGCTGCAAATGAGGTACACTCTGGTCACATTTACATGAGCCCCTTATAACCTATATATAATATAAGGTTGATTGTAAATGTGTCATATAAACGCCCAAGTGGATCTGCTTCACTCGGAGCGGATTGTATTTCGGATCTGATTGTACAAGGTAGTCCACGCCAATCGATGATCCGCTCCTGGTGTCATAGAAACGCAGTCTGACAGCGGAACGGAATAAACGTGGATTGTTTTGTATGCTGTACATGTCTACATGTGCATTTAACACGATTGCTTTCAATTGGATTGAAAAAACACCGTGTAAACTGGGCCACTGCTGCTCACTGAACGCTGCTGCTCAAGGCAGTAAACACTGCTGCTCTCTGAGCCGAAACTATAAACATGCTGTCCCAGCAGCTGTAGCTTTAAAACACGCATGGTACACTCTATTTATTTTAAATGTTCATTCTTGAATATTACAACCTTGAAGGAATAGAAATGTTTTTTTTTTTTTGTTATTTTTGTCACGCCCTGTGCCCCTGCGACCTCGTGGAGGCGCTGGGGTCCTGTTCTGTTTGTCTGCCCTCATGTTCTCCTGCCTCGTTAACTCCCTAATGTGCCTCACCTGCCCTGCCCTGTATTTAAGTCCCATGCTCCAGGTGTGTCTTGTCGGCTCCTTGTGGGTCTGTCTGTGTGCGTCTGTCTGTGTGCGTCTGTCTGTGTGCCTCCATGTCCCTGCCTGCACCTCCGCTCTGTTTGCCGATTTGTTCCTGAGTTCCCGGTTTTCCTTGAGTTCTGGATTCCCTTATTTTGGACAATAAACACTTTTGTACCCCGCCTGGCTGCCTGCGCCTGGGTCCTTCCACCCCTCACCAGTGACAATTTTTGTCACAAGCAAAACAGAATTAAACTAGAACTTGGCACTCCAAGAACGCAGACCTCCGCCACAGGTCAAATCAGTCACCAACAACAATAAGAACACCATATATAATAAAACAATATTGTGATCGGGGGTGTGACCGGAGCGGAGCGCTACAGTGCGTGTTGCGGTGCGGGCGTGCATGGCACGCCACACCACGAGTAGCGGCACGGCGCGCCCATGCAGCACAGGCCCCCTGTCGGCGGGCCTGCCCAACTATGTCAAAGACTGCCCTATCTCTCAATGATAAAGAATCCTTTAAAAAAAATCCTGGATCCAGACAGTGATCCGGATCATCACCAAAATTTAATGAATTCAAAGTTAGCCCAAGACCTACCTTTCCACAAAATTTCATTGCAGTCCGTCCGTTACTTTTTCCGTAATGTTGAAGAACCAACCAAACAGACCAACCAACCAACCAACCAACCAACAAACCGATGTGATTACATAACCTCCTTGGCGGGGGTAATAATCACATCTATAGGTTGGCACAGTCACATCAATTACATCAAGTCAGATTTTTTTCTTTTTTTCTCTTCAGAAAACTTGCTGCTTTGTCTGCAGTGACTGTAGTGTGTATGGTGCAGCAGAGCGTACTGTATTTTTCTATATGTGTCCTTGTGTTTGCAGGAGCTGGAGACGGTGGAGAAGCAGCTGGATCGTCTGAAAGACGAAACTCCCACTCAAATGGGGGGAGAGGAAGGGTCACCCGCAGACCGACTGTCCAAACTGATGGAGGGCACCGGAGTTCTGGCTAACAACACAGACACCATGCTGAAAGATCTGGAAGGTAACAACCACCAATCATAGTTTCCTTTTATCCCCACGAGAGCTTGGAACTCAACAAATTAGTTTTAAAAGAATACATCACTTTTGCTGTTTCAGTATTTCAGGTGAACTTCAACAGTTTTAGAACAACAAAGAACAAAACTAGGGAAGAAACCAACGTGTAATTTACAGTAAAGTTGCATTTGTGATTTAAATATGCTTTTCTTTCTTTCTTTTTTTTTTTTTCTTGTGGCAATCTCGCCGCTGACACAACAGCATTAACTGTGGTGGTTGCATTATCCCAGGCACCATTTCCCCTCTTGTTGGTTTCCCCAACATTAAATGTACCATTACAGTTTTTCTCAAATGCTAAAACACATTTCACAAACGTTTCCTCTATGTTCCCACCCTTTTCTAAAGCTACATAAACACAGCCACACCTTCTCACTTCAGAGCTCAAACTTTCACACCAAAAGACCAGCTCAAAGCTTTCAAAAATGTAGACACTATACACATCATTACACACTACAGCATAACAATTGAAAACACACACCACAATCACTGTGCTGAGCTGCATTGGGCCACATCACCTCATCCACATCGCAGGCTATATTCTCTCTTAGCCCCGCAGGAAAAAACCCCTGGAATGGCGCAGTGGCGTTACTAGGATGCCAGGTGTGGGTGGGCATTTGTTTTACCGGGGGGGGCAAAACTCAAAGTCCAGCAGGGCCCTCATTCAGCAGGGGTTACTACTGACATGGACCGTTCCCCCACCCCCACAGCAGCAGCACACCAGGAGCACCCCCCCCCCCCCGTCCGACGCTCTGGGACAGCAGCAGCAGGGGGTGGGGGGGGGGGGGGGACTACAACTGACATGAAGTGTCGGACTGGGGGGTGGCGCTACTGAAACGGGGAGTCGGAGCGGGGGAGGGCGGGACTGAGCGGACACTACAAGTACTTCCGCTAATCGTGACACATTGGGGGGGCAGTATGCAGTGACTGCCCACCCCTGCCGACCCCTACACCCCCCCTGGTCACGCCCCATTGGAAGGCCTCCACTAGGATGTCAACACAGGCCAGCTCCATCACTCTTAGGAGGTTCTCTCTAGTGTGTGGTTGTCTTTCATAAACCTTCCATCTCCACCATGAGAAGAACTGCTCTGCAGGGTTCAGGAAGGGGAGCAGGGTGGCAGACAGACGTTTAAAAAGTGGTTACTGCTGGTGGTGAACCACTCTCTGATTTGGTCTGTTGTGTGGAAGCGGACATTGTCCCAAATGATCACATAAATGGGATGTGCGGGCCAGGACGGTGGTGTTGGTCCAGGAGGATGCATTAGCAACAAGTGTCTTCAATTTTGAGTTATTGTGTGTAATGAATGACGCCAGGTATGTTCATTGTGCTCAAACATTGCTTCCTGTGGCGAGCATTCTGCATCACATGAGCTTTCATTTGAGAGAATATGAGCAGAGTCTTTTTGCAAATTGTGTTTTAGCAAGGAAAAATGTGTTTAGATTTATGAAAACGGACGATTGTGTTTTGTGAATTGTGTCTTCATGTGAAATGTGTTTATGATATTGGCAAATGATGGCTAGATTTAGTAAATGTGTTTAGACAAGTGGTCATTTGGTTTAGAGGATTGGCTTTTGTGTTTTAGCATTTGAGAAAAACTGTAATGTTTTCTGGCTTGCTTCAATTTCACTGACAAGTAGTTCAGTGTGAGAAAAGTTCCTCTTTGCCATGATGATAAAAGGGAAGAAAAAACAATAAATATTTATAAAGATGTGTTGTACATATGGTTAATTAGAGGTGCAAATGATTCTGAAACAGCACGAGCATGGTGACAAGTGAGATTTTTCAACAGTGAGGCACTTATGACCCAAGTACACATGTTTGATAAATGGGAATTATTATTCTTACACTAATTCAAAATTCCATTCCAAAGACAGAATTTAGAACCGTTTATACACATAGCTGATGAATGAGGCCCCTGAAGGGCTCAAGGTTTGATCCCCAGCAGTAGACTGGCAGCCACTGAGTTATACAGCACATTTCACAAAATGAAATAAAATTGCTTCACAAATTATTAACACATGGAAAGGGAAAATATCCTCAAAGATGCACATATAATATATTCTGGTTCTCTCTCCCTCAGGAAAAGCTGACTCCTTGAAAAGCCTACAGGATGAGATCCTGCAGAAGTCCATCAAGCTCCAAGGCCTGGACACCAAGCTGCAAGATCTGCTTGCAGAACTGCGAAAGAAAGCCAAAGATCTAAGCACATGCCAGGGCTGAGGGTGCACACACTCACCACACAAAGACGTTGTGCTGATGACCCCTGCTGTACAATCTGACTTTACACACTTTAATTCTTAATGTAACCTGCTGCATTTTTATTAGCAGTAGAAGTATTACTGAGTTTATTTTTCAAACAATTAAATCACGATATCTTCAAATGAACTGAGAGTTTTGTCAGTATTATGTTGGTTGCTGTTGGTTATTGTAAGTGATCTGAATTTTCTGCTCTATCTGCTTTGTTTTTTTTTTTTAGGGTTAATGTGGCACCTTTTCTTTATGTTTGTTTTTTTTCTTTATGTTTGTGCTGATTACACACTGTATAAAGATTCATTCTTATTGTTTCGTAGACAAACCCTGTGAGCTCAGATTTGATATTAGAGGTGAGGTTTTGACTGGAATCATTTTCATACTGAGCATATCACACCATGTTTCCAGCGGGCGCAACGCAAATTTTTTGCACGATGAGATTACATACAAAGTCAATGTAATGACGCAATTGTCGTTCAATCTTGAGCGGCGAGCATTTCCAGCGAAAAATTTGCGTGCCCGTCGACTTGCACTGCCACTTGCCGCCGCCCGCTGCTCGACAATCACCGCCCGCCACTTCATCGTTTGTTGCTCGTCGCTCGAGTTGAAATAATTCAACTTTTCAAGCGAATTCGAGCCAGGACAGCCTATCAGCGGCGAGCGGAAAGCGACATGCGCAATTTCACCGAGCTCTGACCGCCTCCATAGGGTAGCATGCATCCAGAAGTGATGCCGGCACCTCACCCGCGACTGTAGCTGACTTCTCCATGCCAAATACAGAGCAGCAATGGTGGTAGGCAGAGCCATCTCAATCTCAATCTTTATTTGTAAAAACACTTCTCATATTCATAAAAACAACAAAAAGTGCTGAACAGTAAAAACAGTCATAAAAACAAAAAAGCAAAAACCGCACCATTGATCAGTATGCACACACACACACACACACACACACACACACACAATCGGTCTTGTATTTCTATCCTTGTGGGGACCGTCCATTGACTCCCATTCATGTCTAGCCCCTAACCCTGACCCTAACCCTAACCCTAACCCACACCACAACAAAGCCTAACCCTAAAGAAATGTTTTTGCACTTTTACTTTTTTCAGTAACAACAACATGGTCAAGAAAACACTGTTTCTCCTACTTAGGACCGGAAAAAGGTCCCCACAAGGCACGTCGTTCCACGTTTTGCTATCCTTGTGGGGACATTTGGCCCCGACAAGGATAGAAATACAAGAACACACACACACACACACACACACACACACACACACACACACACACACACACACACACACTCACTCACTCACTCACTCACTCACTCACTCACTCACTCACTCACTCACTCACTCAGAGAGAGAGACAGACAGACAGACAGACACACAGACAGCTGGGTGCACACAGGACTGTGGGACAAACAGAAGAGTCCTGTCCACTGCTGCTGTGCAGGAGACGGTGATGAGGAGGCTGTGATGTTTCTGCAGGATGTTTTGTTTTGCATATTTGTACCAGCAAAAAAACTCGAGCGTCTAGCACAATGCGATTTTGTCGCACCAATGAATTCACACACCAGCGATAAAACTCGCGTGTCCAGCGTGGTGCGGTGTCATTTGTCGCGTTAAACGCGTCCGGTGGAAACACGGTGTCAGGCAGCATCATCAAACATCCAGCCTGGAGACCAAAATCATCCCAACCTATAAGTGTAAAAATTACAATTGAGTCCAATTTACTGGTCTGTGGAAGCTCGCAACCTACTATCTACTAAACTCGCATCACATATCATGGTCATTCTATGTACAAGAGTTTGTGAAAACTTGCTGGAGGAGCTGGCCTGTACAAACATGAACCTGTGGAGACGCACTGTGTTCGACACGCTCTCATGTCTCTCTGCAGATGCAAAGACACAAACAAGCACAACAAATTCTCCCTTTTTTATGCCACATAAAGAGAAATAGCTGAAGTTTAAAACTTACTCATGTTTTGTGTAATGATGTTTAATAATGTTGGAGATTTAATTTGGACTGTTTATGGTCCTGAGCTGACATGAGTTTGACCCTCTGATTTTGGGAGCACACATGAAGACATGTTTTACAACCACATCCAATTAGGACAGTTTGGAACAGAGTGGAAAGACATGGAGAAACAGATGAAAACCTTTGTAGGCCTCAGCTGATGATTTTCTGCCTTCAGTGCCTTTCTGCCTCAATGTGAATGTTGCACTACTTTCGTATTTTTCACTGAATGTTACATTATTTATTCTCTGATTGTACACTATTTAAAAATAAAGGTGCTTTTGCAGACATATTCTTGTGTTCTGGCATTTGGTTTGTTGCCGGAGGCAGCTGGTTCCACTCTCCGAGATGTCATTATTGGTGCTTTCAGACCAGCCCTGTAAAATCTTTGACTTTAGACCACAGATAAAGTCATGCGTTTGGGTCATGAGTTGTGAGACAGGTTAGTTTTAGCCTGCTGATGATGTGTTGTTGCAATAGTAATTTTGCACGGACATTGTCCGTGTGTTTGGTGCACTTTCAGAAGTGTAGTGTGGTAAATGGTCTACACTTAAATAGTGCTTTTCCTCTGCATTAGCAGACCCCAAAGCGCTTAACACATCTACCCATTCACACACCAGTGGTGGCGGCCCCCATGCAAGGTGCTCAGTCTATCCACTGGGTGCAATTTAGGGTTAAGTGTCTTGCCCAAGGACACTTCAACATACAGACAGGGGAAGACAGGGATCGAACTAACAGCCTCCCGATTGTAAGACGACTGCTCTGCCCACTGAACCACAGTCGCCCCTAAGCCATCCCTTGTGCAGCAAGCCAAACGACAGTAGCTCAGTTGGTAGAGCGGGTTGTCTTATAACCGGAAGGTTGGCGGTTCGATCCCCACTCCCGCAGGCGCAAAACTGGCGTTGTGTCCTTGGGCAAGACACTTCACCCACCTTGCCTAGTATGAAAGTTGTGAGAGTGAATGGTTGGTGGTGGTCGGAGGGGCTGATGGCGCAGATTGGCAGCCTCACTTCCGTCAGTCTGCCCCAGGGCAGCTGTGGCTACAGTTGTAGCTTACCACCACCGAGTATGGTGTGAAAGGGTTGATGTGATATTGCAGTGTGAAGCGCTTTGGGCTCTGTCATGCAGGGTAAAAAGCGCTATACAAGTGTAGTCCATTTACCATTTTACCAAATGAAGCCCCAGTTGGGGAGACCGAGCACCAACATGGGTTGGGTTGGGTTGGGTCAGTTCGAATGTCTAGTGGTACCAGGGACGTCCACATCTCTCTCATGTTAACCACTGTTGACTTTGCTTGACAGCTGACAAAGATGCTGGGACTAAAGACAATGTAATTAGCCAGGAATTACGTTACCTCATACTTTGGAGGTCTGTACACAGCTGCTATGATAGCACTCCAAATCGAAAGTTCTTTTCCACAGACCAGTGTGTTTGTTTGTTTACCTTAGTCACACCGCCCGAACTTTGCTGGAGCGTCCCTGGAGCGGTGAAAAAAATCCATCACCGCTCGTAACCGTTCACCACCGTTCACCACCGTTTAACAGAAGTTGGCCTCCGTTAAAGCAACGCCGTAAACGCTCGGCCACCGCTGATGTTAAGGCCCGGTCACACCGCCCGAACTTGGCTGGAGCGTTCCTGGAGCGGTGAAAAAAATTCATCACCGCTCGTAACCGTTCACCACCGTTTAACAGAAGTTGGCCTCCGTTAAAGCAACGCCGTGTACGCTCGGCCACCGCTGATGTTACCGGAGGGGCCCTCCCACCGCTCCGAAAGTTTTGAGCTGCACAAAATATTCCGAGCGGTGAGGAGCGTTGAATTGTCCGCCCCGGCAACGTTCACCCCCGCTCCACCAACGCCCAGTCCAAGTTTGGCACCGCTAGACGCAAGTTCGTGGACGCTCGGGTCCGCCAGGCCAACGCAATCTAGGACGCTGGACCACCGCTGCTTCGCTGCGTTGCCCGGGCGGCGATTAAACGTTGCACAAACGTCGGTGGAGCGGTGGGAAGCGTTCTCCGAGCGGACACGGGGTTGGTGGAATAGTGGAATGGAATAATAAATGAAAAAGGTTGAAGTAATATATATAAAACAGTATTTTTTTCACAGTTGTTAACACCAGAACAGCCAAGACGTTCTGACAGACCGGTTGGGTTTTTATAATTCAAATAAATCTGTTAAAATATTTCCCCTGTCCTCTAATTCTTTGACTTTTCCTAAATATGTGTCTTGTGTGTTTTTCTGAAGCAAATAAGGTTTCTGAAGCAAATAAGGTCCTAACAATGACACACATAATATTACAAAGCATTTATACCCCCAAAAGATAAAGAAGACGCACATCGCGTTGCTTTTTTTCTGCGATTGATTTGTTTTGGTTCATATGTGCGCATCTGAACAGGGAGCTAGCTCTGACAGCAGACAATCGGCTAAAAATATCAACCAACCCCACCCCCCCCCAAAAAAAAAAAAAAAAAAAGACAATAAAAAGAGGCATAACAGAAGCTTCAGCAATGATACAGGAGGTCAGTGAGGGGGAATCGGATGGCGGAGACGTGTCGGACAGTCCAGCAGAACCTGCAGCGGCGCATGAAGCGCTCATGCGTCACCTCCAGGTATAGAGAATTACTGTAGGCTGCTGTCAGTTTACAACTAAATAATAATAACATAAAATGGTGTGAAAAAAAATAAACTAATGTAATAAATCTCTACACAACAGTGAACACGGTAGTTGGAGCACTGCAGCGTCTCCAGATGTGCCAGTTACAGATTCAGGTAAAATATTATATCCTCCATCAAAGTACAGCAAACCAAGTGTTTTTCGTTTCCAAAAATTAATTTGAGAACGAACATATTTTCTAAATAAATAACTTTGTCCTGTCGAGCCTGCAGTCCCAAAATAAAATGAGCAGGGTGAGGACTAGGGCTGTCGCGGTAAACCGGTATTGACGATAATCGTGGTATTAAAACATGAAATTTCAATATCGTGTTCAAAATGCGCACATGATAATATCATATAGAGGATCGAGTCCCGCTTGAAACGTGTTGAAGTGTTTTTTCAAAATCCGCTCCTGTTCTTCCGCCCTGCTTCGTCTCCCTCCTGCGGCACCCCAGCCTCTCCCCCTCCCCTCACATATAAACACAGCAGAGCAGCGGTAGCAGCACAGCTCCTAGCTAGTTAGCTCCTAGCTAGTTAGCGAGCGTCACGAGTGAAGTAAACATGTCGGCGGTGACCGACAACGACAGCGAGACGCTCTATCCTCACCCGAAAAAAGTGTGCTTAGCAACACTGACTGCACGTTGATGCAAGCCGAGTAGTAGTGGGGCCCCATTAGGTGGGTTCCAGACGTGTCATTGTACTGTGTCCGGGGGGTTTCAAGTTGTGTCGCTGATATCCGCCGTCTTCTCCGCCGACCCCCTTCTAGCAACTAACCGGTGAGTACTCGGAAAAGGGCCCCATGCGGGGGATTTTCGACATGTTGTCGTTGCAGCGTCTAGTGTAGCGCCTTACACGCCTGACTGATGTCAGCCGTTCCTCAGGGCCCCCTTCAGCTCGGGGCCCTAGCCAGTAGCGGCGCCTCTGGCTGGAGAGAAGCAGCTGCTGCTCATTCCGCCTCGGATTTAAACAAACAAACAAACAAAAATCCTCTGCAGTGTGGTGGTGGGACAGGATTTCACCCCAACAGGGCCCGTGGGTTTTCATAACCCACCAACCCTACGTAAATGACGCCTCTGCTGTGGATCCTCTGTTAATCAGTTCATCAGATTTTAATTAGTGGAGTGTAACTCCACTTTTGGTATGCAGTTGTACAGTTTCTGTTCTCATATTGTTTCAACACCTCATTTGACAGGTATTCTGAATGTAATTCATCTGGGAAAAGAGAGAAAACAAACAAAAATAAAATTAAAGATGAATCTGAATGTTTGTACCATTATTAGTTAAATTTTTGCTTATATCGTGATAATATCGTTATCGTGATATTTTTTGCCCATGATAATCGTGAAGAGAAAATTTGATATCGTGACAGCCCTAGTGAGGACGGACCATGTGTGGGGGGGTGTCCGTCCTGGTGCGCAGCCGGGGAGACTTATTTTACAAATTTTAATATGTTCTTGATTATTATTGACGGTTGATAACACAACTGTTTTGTGTGTGTTGGTGTGTGTGCGTGTTTATCAAGGAAACGAGTGTGCGGAGTGTGAGAGGTGACGCTGCGCAAATGCGCTGTAAAAAGTCAAATAAATTTTAAAACCTGATTTGAGGCATTAATACAGCAGACATGAGGCATTAAAAGGTTTGCTGATTCTCTTGACTTAATATTTTGTTTATTTATGTTAATTTCTAATACATTAGATTACAGAAAAACAACCTGCTGCTGTGCTCCTGCGCAAAAACACTAAAAAATGTATGATGGTCTGGCTGATCGTTGCAGCCTTTGGAGGGGGTGTAACATCAGCGGTGGCCCAGCGTTTACAGCGTTGCTTTAACGGAGGCCAACTTCTGTTAAACGGTGGTGAACGGTGGTGAACGGTTACAAGCGGTGATGGATTTTTTTCACCGCTCCAGGGACGCTCCGGCAAAGTTCGGGCGGTGTGACCGGGCCCTTACTGACAGTTTCGACAGCTGTCAGCCATCTTCCTCAGAGTGTTGTCACGTGATGTTGTTGTGACGTATCTTGTCAGCTGATTTATACAGGTTTTGGCGCTGTTCTCCCACTAGTGGAAGTGGGAGAACAGCGCCATCTGCAGTCCGACTTCGTCAGAACAGCATCCCAGGTGTGCGAAAGCGTTTCTGTTGACTGGCATAGAACTTATTCTCATCCATGTCTACAATGTAGGGTCCATTGAGAGAAGTGACTCTGTTCACAGCAGCAAAAGCCATACCAAGTTAAAAAATGTTTTTCAGTGACACCACAGCAGACTGCATACTCATTCCCTGGACCTTGTGGATGGTACATGCAAAAGCCAATTTGATGGGGAATTGTGTGCACATCACACCATTCTGCGTCAGGTTGTCTTCCTCTCTCTGAATATAAACCACATCATCATTTTGTTCTGAGGCCAATCGGAGACCCAGCTTAGTGACATGATCATATTCTGAAATACACTGCACCAGAGTGCCAAAACTTCCATTGACAAGACCACTTTCTACATCAATGTTTCTGGTCAGCATGAGTCGAACACCCTCAGCAACCTGTAGAGAGTCTGGTAGCTCATTTCTGCCTCCTTTAACTTGTGTTTGTTTATGTGCCATTTTGCCAGTCTGAGGATCTTCCTGAAAGTCATCTGCATCAATGGTGATTATATTGTCAAACAGTTCAGCCAGCCTTGAGTTGTGTGCATCTACCTGTTTGTTAGTAGCATAGATGTGAAGGACATCAGTTGGACAAGCAACTGGTTCTGTTACAGCCTGATACATCAAAGCTTAGATCTTGTTCAGCATATCAAAGCAAAGATCTTGTTCAGTATATCTGCACCAGTCCCAGTTTGAGCAGTTCTTCATGAGATATCCAAAAAATGTCAGAATCGCACTCGTGAGCTCGAGAGAACACTGTTTTTGGCACAAAGTGATGAAATTTGAAAAACTGTGAGATCCTCTGAATAAAACAAGTGGAAACTGCTTGTAAGTGATAAATCCATCATATTTAAGCTTCAACAGTACCAGTTTGAGCAGTTTTTCATTAAATATCCAACAAGTGTCCAAATCGCACTCTCCAGCTCGAGAGAAGGCTGCTATGGGCATGTAATTACACAATGCATGCAGTGCTGGGTAGTAATGCGTTATTAGTAACGGCGTTATGTAATGGCGTTACTTTTTCCAGTAACGAGTAACGTAACACGTTGTTTTTTTTTAAATTCAGTAACTCTGTTTCCGTTACCAAACGTTACTTTATTCCATTTCTTTTGGTGAGGTTTCATACAATGTTTTTATTGCAATGGCGCACAGTTCCTGTAACATTCTAGCAGTCAATAAAGTTTCATTGAATTGAAAACAAATCATTCAGCGCTCCCTCTCCTGCATCCGCACTCAGGTCAGTGCCTCGACCACTCTGGTCTGATGGGAGGTAAGAATAATTTCCAATCGTGGAGATATTTGCATTATTTCACGCATTAATTATTGCGTGTGTGACCCCAGGGAGCATCCTCTTTTTTTTTTTTTTTTTTTTTTTTAACAAGGCATGATTTTCATTAAAATAAAAGAATCTATTCCATATAGCAATACTACTTCGACTATGATTTATGTTAATTAATTTATTTAACCCGTTCGGACCGACTGACCCTGTACTGGGTCCAACAGCTGTATGCGTCACTTCACCAGGTATAAAAAGTGACTAAAGTGCTGTGTGGATGTTTTCTTTTAATGGTGTCTCAAACCAGAAGCCTTAATCTCACTAACTGAATGCTCCAGCTGCACTTTGACGACCGAGTGTTTGTTTTATAACAACTTTAAAATCCAGATGCAACAGTTCGACACGCCCCCCTCACCTGCACCTCCAGACACAAAACGCAACAGAACCAGAGATCCGTCTACTCCACCCCAGCATGTTGGGTGTCATTATATACTACAAAATCTACACTTTAAGAGACAGCAGGAAGAATCTTCTCTGAGCCGACCGCCTCCCGTCACGGCAAAACAAATCCAAAACCCAGCTTCAAATTTCTCAGCCAGCAACACAGATTGTATGTTTCTCACACACTTCTTCACCAAATCTCAAAGCTATTCACACCAAAAACAACATGTTTTATTTCCTTACTGTTTTGTGGTCATTTTCCATCTATCCGCGCTCTCCTCTGACCAAAACTAACGTCATAATCCTCTGGAGTAGTGAAAGAGCGTCATGCGCCAGAATTAGATGTGCTGCCCCTTGTCGCCATCTTGTGGGCTTGTTGTGTTAATCTTAACTAAAGTTTGTTGACGTTCTGCATCTCGCAAGCTTTCGAACGATATGTTACACGTGACTGAGGCATGATCCAGCGCAATAGCGCCGCCACCATCTTGGATCTATGATGCACCGAGGGCGCAATGCAGAGCGAGACGCCCACGAATAGCAAATAGTTTCTGTGATATTTGGCAATTTTTTTATTCTGAAACATGCACATTTATCTTCATTGTGCGTTTCTACAGCACATTGTGCATTGTTTGTATTTTTTTTCTTGATGTGTATTTTTCATATATTATTGTTTACATATTGCAAAGGGGATTTTTAATTCTCCCTGTGATATAATTGGCTATTTTTGTATTGATATGCATATGGTGTTATGTATCAGTATGCATCTCATATTTCATTCGCTGTCTTTAACAGAAGTTCTTAGGTGCTGAGTGAAGGCATGTTAATTTGTCCAACTTGATTCTGAATAATAGATTACATCAGAATGTGTTTATTTGCTTTAAGCCACTTAAATTTTTTGCAGGCCGTTGTTGAATAGAATAAATAGGCATTGAAAAAAATACTTTGGTGTTTGTGTTGGTGTACAGTGGATAATATTCCATAGATAGTAGTTAGATTCAGTGATGTGGATGCAAATGAGCAAAGGAGCAAATGATCGGTTTAATCGATAACGCTTCCTTTTACGGTACTGTAATTACCATGTATTAACATGGTAATTGCAAGGTAAGTACCATGTAATAAGGAGAAGTTACTGTAAAGTTACCATGTAATTACAGGGTAACTATGTGGCTAATTACCTAGTACTTTTAGAGTAATTACCAAGCCAATTCCAGACAAGTACCAAGTAACTACCTGGTAGTAAGTATTAATTACTGGGCAATTATAATGTATATAGCAACTATGTTGTTAATTGCCAAGTACTTACTAAGTAATTGCTAAGTAATTACCATGTAATCACTGGGAAATTAAGACTTTTTACTAGGCATTACTAGGTACTGCTAGGTGTGTACACTATGTATTTCCAAAGTAGTCAAGTGGTTTTTACTACTTACCCGGTAACTTCTTAGTATTTCCCACTAACTACAACATTTACCTGGTAATTATGGTTGAACTGTACTGCAAAAGGAAGTGAGGCCTGTTTCCACGCTATTACCTGGTAACTACTTATTCGTTACCCAGGAACTGCAAAAATACCTACCTCAAAATTGCATAGTTATTAAAGTGGATTTGTACTGTAAAAGGAAGTGAGGTCTGTTTCCATGTTTCCTAACCTGGTAATTACTCAGTATTTAGCCCGTTACTAGGAAACTTTCACATTACCCCACACACTTGCACCAAAAGTGCAGCAAACCCGATCAGTGTCTGTGATACAGTGTCTGTGAGTCTGATTCTCCCTCTGAACAGCACACTGTATCTGTCAGGAGAAAAGAGTTTCAAACAAAAACCACCATCACCAGCCATCAGATTACAATAAGATGAAAGTCCACAACACTGAATGCATGTAATTACACTTTAAAATGCTTTTATTTAAACTTCAAATCGCATGTAATTAAAACACATTTAAAGGAATACTCTGAAGATTTTGGACCCATGCCCATTCCCTATCACTGACAAAGTTAAACAAGCTCACATATACCTTTTTTGTGTCTGCATCCAGGGGCTGGCTCCCAGCTGTTAGCATCGTAGCTCAATTGCTGGAAGTCAATAGGAGTCGGAGCCGGACTGACAAACGTGGACAAAATACTCCTTACAATGGTCCAGCGGATAGCGTATTAGCATGTGAAGTAAATCCGAATGGTTACAAAACATTTTAAAGGATGTGTTTTCTTTACAACCCGTTAAAATAACGTTTTGATACACATGAACCTGCGCATGCGCAGTGCTCAGTGGAAGGATACACTGGCGCATAGCAGTAGCAGCCAGAACTGGTTTACAAAACTAACTCACATGTGTGGTTCTCCCCAAGATTTCTTCTTTTCCCACTGGGTTTTTGGAGTTTTTTCTTGACGGATGTGAGGGTCTAAGGCGGTGGTTGCTTCGTTTTGTCTCGTTACTGTGAATTTGACATATTAATATTATGCTTATTCACTGTTTTTATTTTTTACCAATAAATGTAACATCTTGAAGCCCTCTGAGGCAACTGTTGTTGTGATACTGGGCTATACAAAAATAAATTGATTGATTGATTGATTTGACATGTCATTACTCTAACACGCATGTCATTATGCTGTAACACACATGTAATTATGCTGGCACACGCATGTGATTACACTAAGACACGTCATTACACTAACACGCATGTCATTGCGCTGTAACACACATGTCATTACACTAACACGCATGTCATTACACTGTAACACACATATCATTACACGAACACGCATGTCATTACTCTGTAACACACATGTCATTACTCTAACACGCATGTCATTATGCTGTAACACGCATGTGATTACACTAACACGCATGTCATCACGCTGTAACACACGTCATTACTTATTTCTTTATTTCTTCATTTATTATTTCTGTTATATATGCTTCCTTTAGGGAACATAATTAGAAACCACAATATCAATTTTCATTGTTATGCAGATGACCCACAACTGTATTTATCTATGAAACCTGATCAAACTAATCAAATAGACAGACTCAGTGACTGTATCAGAGAAATTAAATCCTGGATGACTACAAATTATCTCCGTCTTAATCTTGGCAAAACAGAGGTCATTATACTAGGCCCCCATAAACTGAGAGAGTGTCTATCTGAACAGATTATCACCTTAGATAACGTGAGGGTCTCAGGCGGTGGTTGCTTCGTTTTGTCTCGTTACTGTGAATTTGACACATTCATATTACGCTTCTTCACTGTTTTTATTTTTACCAATCAATGTAACATGTTGAAGCCCTCTGAGGCAACTGTTGTTGTGATACTGGGCTATACAAAAACAAATGGATTGATTGATTGATTGATTGACATGTCATTACTCTAACACGCATGTCATTATGCTGTAACACACATGTAATTATGCTGGCACACGCATGTGATTACACTAACACATGTCATTACTCTAACACGCATGCCATTGCGCTGTAACACACATGTGATTACACTAACACGCATGTCATTACACTGTAACACACGTCATTACACTAACACGCATGTCATTACACTGTAACACGCATGTGTTAAAGCTGTAAAACGCATGTGGTTACACTAACACACATGTCATTATGCTATAACACACATGTCATTACTCAAACACGCATGCCATAACGCTGTAACACGCATGTGATTACTCTAAAACGCATGCCATAACGCTATAGCACGCATGTGATTACTCTAACACGCATGTCATTACGCTGTAAAACGCATGTGGTTACACTAACACGCATGTCATTATGCTGTAACACACATGTCATTACACTAACACGCATGTCATTACTCTAACACTTATGCCATTATGCTGTAACACACATGTCATTACACTAACACGCATGTCATTACTCTAACACTCATGCCATTATGCTGTAACACACATGTAATTATGCTGTAACACGCATGTGATTACACTGTAACACGCATGTGATTACACTGTAACACACGTCATTACACTAACGCATGTCATTATGCTGTAACATACATGACATTACACTAACACGCATGTCATAACACTGTAACACACATATCATTACACTGACACGCATGTCATTACGCTGTAGCACGCATGTCATTACGCTAACACGCATGTCATTACACTGTAACACACATGTCATTACACTAACACGCTGTAACACACATGTCATTACACTAACACACATCATTACACTGTAACATTCATGTGCTTACTCTGACATGCATGCCATTATGCTATAACACGCATGTCATTACACTGTAACACACATGACATTACACTAACACGCATGTCATTAAACTGTAACACACATATAATTACACTAACACACATGTCATTACTCTGCAACACACGTCATTACTCTAACACACATGTAATTATGCTGTAACACGCATGTGATTTTGTCACATACTTTCGCATTTTGTCTTGAAGAAGACAGTAATACTACAGCCAGACACAGAAATACTACAGCCAGACAGACTCACATGTTTGTGACAGCTGCTAAGTTTTGTGACTTAGTTGTGTGGACGCCGGTGGACTGCAAGCAGTGCTGCCAACTCCCCAGTGAGAAAACTCGCTATTGGCTGTCCTAAAAGTCGCTATATGATGTCATCGCCTAATTTGCATAATTTGGCAATTTGCATGTAATTGTAATGGACGCTGTAGGAGAGAGGAATAACGTCGTGGGAGAAGCAAAAATGAGCTAAAAACAGCCTAAATATGTTTAGAACTACAAATTAACTGACAAAAGTGTGACAGTGGAGAAACATTTACATGTCCATTCTGTTCTGTGACCTAGGACAGGAGCAGCGGTGCGGATCTGCGCAAGCTCGATTCATTTGAAGTGTGGAGGCGGAGCGGTGTGGGTCTCCTCTCTGCTCCGACTGCAGCAGGGAGCCCGTGACACTGACCGCTTGTGAGTGCTTTGAGACGGGGGAAGGGCTCACGCAGCACCCGCTGCTCAGCAACGAGACGTCCTGTCATGTCTCCAGAGCACCAGAAAAAGTCGCTAAATTTGTCGCTAGTCGCTTTCTTAAAAAAAAGTCGCTAGATGGATCTGACAAGTCGCTAAATATAGCAACAAAGTCGCTAAGTTGGCAACACTGACTGCAAGGTGCACAATGTTTTCCTTCATTTTATTTGCAGTGTTATTTCTTTATGCACAATCTAATTGTACTTTATACAGTTGCAGTGATATTTGTTTGCACAGACTTTTGCACCTTATTTGAATTGTAACTGTAACTTTAACAGTGTGTTGCACTACACAAGAAGGTTGGTAATAAACAGAAAAGACTTTGAAACCAGAAATGGTGACATTATTGCAGTATGGGTAAATGGCACAGTCTCACAGAGGATTTCCCATTAAAATGAAGTTTCATAAATAGCTACTGAGCTACAATATTTAATTTCACCATAGTCTTATTAACTTATTAAAGCAGAGGCTGGTTTTTGTCACCATATGAGCATATCAAAAAAAGGAAATTTACCACGGCTAGATCTAAATTGTAGAAATCTATTAAGAACAAGAGACCTTCTGCTCAAAAAATATCTAAAATCAAGACTGTCCATTGATCGACAAAGATTTACACAAGCTCGCAATAAAGTCACACAAGCCCTAAGAAAGGCAAAAGCTAAATTCTTTATAAATATAATAGAAAGTACAAAAGGAAATGGAAAAAAAAACGTGGCAAATCCTAAATAAACTTCTTGGTAAAAATGTCAAATCAGAGACTGCTCCTTTTGAAATAGAGATAAATAATAAATTGATAGGTGATCCCTTGGTCTTGATCAATGCTTTTAACAATTATTTTGTTGATAGCATTTCTGAAATAACAAAGCTGTTTCCAACATCTACTTATTTACCTCAATCATTAAATACAGCCAACCCTATCTTTGAGCTGCAGAATATAACAGAGACTGAGGTAGCAAAAATTATCTCTACCTTAAAAAAGTCTAAAGCCAGGGACATAAATGGTATTGACACTAACTTTTTTAGAACTCATGCTGAGGCACTGGTACAACCTGTTACTCTTTTAGTCAATCAATCTATCAATCAAAAAACAGTTCCGTCTGTGTGGAAAGAGGCCATTATAACCCCTGTCTTTAAATCAGGGAGTAAAAGGCAAATCTCAAATTATCGACCAATCAGCATATTGCCTGCAATTTCTAAAGTCACTGAAAAGTGGGCAGTAAATCAGTTAATTGCTCACCTTGACAAAGGACCCACTTCACTTCACAGAATGCAGTTTGGCTTTCGACAAAACCATTCTACGGAGACAGCAAACTGTTTTGTTATAGAAAAAATAAAGTCTATGTTAAGCAAAAAAAATACATATGTCGGTGCTGTATTTTTAGACCTAAAAAAAGCGTTCGACACAGTTAACCATCATATTCTAACAAACAAATTAACAAACTTCAATTTCTCAGCAGATTCACTTGCTTGGTTTCAATCTTATCTTTCAAACAGGAAGCAGCGTGTACATTTAAAGGGAGTACAGTCCCAGTGCCTCAGCAGTGAAGCTGGTGTCCCTCAAGGTTCCGTATTAGGTCCTTTGCTTTTCTCATTATACATCAATGACTTACCAGACGTTTGTCCTGAACTTGATATGCTTATGTATGCTGACGATGCTGTGTTGTTCACTAACGGTACAAATATCCATACCATCACTGCCAATCTTACAGAAGGACTTACCAGAGTACACCATTGGCTTAGACAAAATTGCCTTCTGCTCAACTCCAAAAAGACAGTCTGCATAATATTCAGTAAACAAAAAGTAAAGCAAGACAGATCTAATGTATTTCTGAATGGAGAGGAGTTGGAATTGGTAACCCACTTTAAATATCTTGGGGTTATCTTAGATTCCAACCTCACATTCAAAAAACATATCAAAAAAGTTGCAAATACCATCAGATTTAATCTACAAAACTTTAAACAAATCCGGCCGTTCATTACTACAGAGGCAGCTAAGTCTTATCTTCATTGCATGATATTCTCTCACATTGAATACTGCTTCACAGTTTGGTCCTTTGCTGGCGTCACTGCACTAAAGCCAATAGAGCAGCTTTTCAAAAAAGCGATTAAGATACTTGATCAAAAACCTCAGTCATTCCATATATGTGCTCTACTAGAGAAATTCAAATTTTTATCATTCGAAAGTTTTAAAACCTTTAAGAATAATTGTCTGGTATATAGAGTTCTGAACGGCTTGGCCCCGCCACCACTTAACGGATTTATCAAACAAAAGTCCAGCTTAAAGAGCACTCGCTCCACAGTAAGGGGGGACTGTGTAGTGCAATATCGTGATTGCGAATTCTCAAAGAATGTGCTATCCATTAAGGGCTGCTCCAGTTGGAACGTTCTAC
The DNA here is from genome assembly GCF_902148845.1 of Salarias fasciatus. Classification (NCBI taxonomy): domain Eukaryota; kingdom Metazoa; phylum Chordata; class Actinopteri; order Blenniiformes; family Blenniidae; genus Salarias; species Salarias fasciatus. The sequence goes on from NC_043749.1 coordinate 37,086,356, forward strand.
CGGTCACAGTAAGAGAAAGTTCCACCTATGTCTCCTTCAAGAGACAACTTAAAGAATGGCTATTACAGCAACACTCGTGTGACCATTAGAGAGTCACCCTGAAATAATATGAGGGAATATCAGTTTTTAACTATATGATGGTGTGAGCATGAATGAGAGTGAAAGGTTTGGACTGTGTGAATGCTATTTTTTGTTTTTATATTGTATGATTTTCTATTGTCTTGTTCCTTGTCTTTTTCCTCTTGTTCCATGTGTCATGTGTTTTGTCTTCTTTTTGTTTCAACTGTTAAACTTTAATGTAAATGTTTGTCTCTTTTATGCATTGTATTCCCTGACCCCAGCCCGTTGGGACTACAGATGGAAATTAGCCTCTTGGCTACAATCTGGCATGTTTACTTTTATGTTCATTAACATGCACTGTCCCAAACAAATAAATAAATAAATGAAATGAAATGAAATGTAACAGCTGAGGAGATTTACCTGTCCTGACAGAATGAAATGTTCAGGATAAATATTAGAATTGAGCAGAGGAAAACTGTTAGCCATCAATTTTATTTACAGAAAAACAGAAGTTGGTCACATATAATCAAGATTAGGGCTGTCACGATATCAAATTTTCTCTTCACGATTATCATGGGCAAAAAATATCACGATAACGATATTATCATGATATCAGCGAAAGTTTAACTAAAAATGGTACAAACATTCAGATTCATCTTTAATTTTGTTTTTGTTTGTTTTCTCTCTTTTCCCAGATGAATTACACTCAGAATACCTGTCAAATGAGGTGTTGAAACAATATGAGAACAGTAACTGTACAACTGCATACCAAAAGTGGAGTTACGTCAACTAATTAAAATCTGATGAACTGATTAACAGAGGATCCACAGCAGAGGCATAATTTATGTCGGGTTGGTGGGTTATGAAAACCCTCGGGCCCTGTTGGGGTGAAATCCTGTACCACCACCACCACACTGACAAGATTTTTTGTTTGTTTCTTTGTTTAAATCGGAGGCGGCATGAGCAGCAGCTGCTTCTCTCCAGCCAGAGGCGCCGCTACTGGCTAGGGCCCCGAGCTGAAGGGGGCCCCGAGGGATGACTGACATCAGTCAATTTCAATGACAAATTTAAGGCGCTACACTAGACGGTGCAACGACAACGTGTCGAAAATCCCCTGCATTGGGCCCTTTTCCGAGTACTCACCGGTTAGTTGCTAGAAGGGAGCCAGCGGAGAAGACGGCGGATATCAGCGACACGACTTGAAACCTCCCGGACACATTACAATGACACGTCTGGAACCTACCTAATGGGGCCCCACTACTACCCGGCTAGCTTCATTGTGCAGTCAGTGTTGCTAAACACTTTTTTCGGGTGAGGACAGAGCGTCTCGTTGTCGTTGTCGGCCACCGCCGACATGTTTAGTTCACTTGTGACGCTCGCTAACTGGGAGCCTCGCTAGCTGGGAGCCGAGCCGCTACCGCTGCTCTGCTGTGTTTACATGTGAGGGGAGGGGGAGAGGTGGGGGTGCTGCAGGAGGGAGACGAAGCAGGGCGGAAGAACAGGAGCGGATTTTGAAAATACACTTCAACACGTTTCAAGTGGCACTAAATCCTCTTTACGATATTAACATGTGCGCATTTTGAACACGATATTGAAATTTCATTTTTTAATACCACGATTATCGTCAATACCGGTTTACCGCGACAGCCCTAATCAAGATAAACAAAACAAGCGGTTCATCTCAGCACACATGGACTTAATTTCACCATTCATTCGTTTACAACTGACACACTGCTCATTCTCCACCATGTCGTTCTGTTGTGGAGCTTGATACACATCAGGTGTGTGAGGTTCAGGTGTAGCAGCTGCAGTAACTGCCGTCACAGTCTCCTGTCTCCTTTTTCTCCGTTGGAATCTTTCCGCAGCTTTCACCTCCGTGTGTTGAGATGTGATGACAGGAGCGCAGTCTGGATGAGGTTCATTCACTTCATCAGCAGCTCTCCTGAAAAACACACTTGCCCATTATGACTTTTAACATGAGGTCAGTTACAATGTACTCTCAAAGTCAATCTCCTATGAGTGAGGACAATTATGATATAAATTCAACAGTAATCTATAAAGAAGTGGAGGAAAGAGTGTTTGCTTTGCCACTACTGCCCTCAGCTAGCGTGGCTAACGCTAGCAACCAGCTAACACCACGGACACCACAACATGGGTTAGCTCCGGCAGTGACAAAAATGACATGTACCCACGAAGATAATTTAATTTTTCATCAACAATGACCACAAACTCACCTGTTGGCTGCTCAGGGCGCGTTGTTCTGGGGCGACTGACTCACTCGGTTGTGGTCCTGGCTGGTTGTGGATGGTGCTATGCGTTAAACGGCATCAACAGCGCCACCTCCTGTTGTGGCATGCAAATTACACAACACTGGCAGTTGTGAATAAATCCTAAGTCCTGCGGATGCGAATCAGGAAGGTGCAAAATCACTGCCAAAAGTCACGTGACGCTGGGGAGCCAATAGTTTCTCCAACCCGCAGAAAAGTTTCTCCAACCCGCGGAATTTTTTCTCCAACCTGTGGAATTTTTTCTCCAACCTGCAGATTTTTTTCTCCAACCCGCAGAATTGTTTTTTGTACTCGGAAAAAAAATTAATCTTGAAAGATTTTATTTTGCACTTAAAGAATATTTTAATGTAAGTGCAGATATATATATTTTTTAATTTGTGGAACGTTTTTTTGATGGACAAACCTAAGTGCATTAGTTGTGAATGACATTTTGCTTTTGCAAAACACACTGTGTTTGTGTGTGAATCATCGGCTGTGAATAAAACACGTTTTTTGTGTTGGAGAGGTTTTGGCATTAATTTCACTCCATATTACACTAACACACATGTCAACGCTGTAACACACATGTCATTACACTAACACACATGTCATTACGCTATAGCATGCATGTCATTACGCTAACACGCATGTCATAACATTGTAACACATTACACTAACACGCTGTAACACACATATCATTACACTAACATGCATGTCATTACTCTGTAATGTAATACTCCCGCTGACCACAAAGGCTACTCGACGTGCGATTGACAGCCTTTTTGCTGCTGAATTGTTTGAGGCTGCGCACCTCTGGCTGATGTCACTCCGGTGAGTGTTTTCCGTGTTGATGAAGCTTGCCGAAGCTTGCGAGCGACTGAAGTGCTTGCTGTCTCTCTCTTGCTATTACTGTTAATTCACAAAGCCATCAAAAAATCGCCCCCGGGGTTACTTTCGCCCCCGATTGACCAGTGATCTCTCGTGAATTACATCTCTTCTCCGCCGTTAGCGCCACCGGCGTGCTAACTAGCTTAGCGTGCTAACTAGCTTGGTCCGCCGGGACCGCTATGGCGTCCTCCCCTCTGTCTTCTTTTCTTTCCTGCTCAGTGTGCTGTATGTTGAGTCAGAACCCTGCCTCCCTTGACGATAGGGGTATTTGCGTAAAGTGCAGTGTATTGACAGCGCTGGAGGCCAGGGTAACCGAGTTAGAGGAGCGGCTGCGCAGATGTGAGGGGCAGGGCAGCGCTAGCTACAGCGAGGTAGCGGCAGGGCTCGCAGCCCACTCCCGCAGTGAGAGGAATGTTAGCAAGCCTAGCCCCGCAGCATGTCCCGAGCAGCCGGGGCAAGACCAGGACCGGTTTGTGACAGTCCGGAGGAAGGCTAGTGCTAAGCACCGCCACGTAGCACTCCAAGAACCGCTTCACGTCTGCAATAGGTTCTCTCCCCTCAGCGACGACACGCCGGCTGAACTGGACACGCTGGTGATTGGCAGCTCTATAGTTAGAGACATGAAGCTGCCAGCGGTGAAGGTTAGGTGTTACCCGAGGGCCAGAGTGGGTGACATCGAGGGGAACCCTTAGGCTTTTAAAACAGGAAGGTAGGAGATTCTGTTGAGTCCTGATTCACGCAGGCGGTAATGATGCCCGGCGGAGACAATCAGAGGTGCTCAAATTACAAGTAGCCTCGGTGTGTGAATTGGCTAAGTCGATGTCTGATGCCGTAATATTCTCTGGTCCCCTGCCCAATTTGGTCAGTGATGAAATGTATAGCCGACTTTCATCATTCAATCGCTGGTTGTCTAGATGGAGTGAAGAAAACTGAGTTATTTTTCTAAACAACTGGTGCACCTTCTGGGGAAAGCCTGGGCTCATCCGCAGGGATGGCATCCACCCAACTTTGGATGGTGCAGCCCTTTTAGCTCGCAATATGGCTGATCGGCTTCGTACCCTAAATTGACAATCCAGCTATGAGCCCCGGGCGCAGAGCAGTCATGTAGAACGCTCCTCTAAAAAAAAAAAAAAAAGAACGCTCCTCTGTTGATCTTGTTGATCCTGTCACCAATCCTGCTCCCGGATTTTTACAAGTCAAGCATGGAGGTTTACCAAGGCAAACAGAGACTGTGTCTGTCCATAGTAGGGGTGTGCCATCTAAGGCACCTCACGATTCGATTCGATTACGATTCAGGGTGCTACGATTCGATTATTCAACGATTATCACGATATTAATGATAAAAACGATTATCATGATTTTTTGTGCATTTTTTTCCCCCTCACTTAGTGCCCACTTCATACTTTGAAACAATGTACAGCTGTTTCTCGGTATACATAAATCTTTTTTTTTTCCCCTTGTCCTGTTCGGCAGCTGGGGCGTGCAATATTGTATGATTGTAGCCTTTTACTATCCGAACAGATTTTAATGTTAGCTGTACATTGTTTCATACTTTGAAACAATGTACAGCTGTTTCTCGGTATACATAAATCAAAGTAATCAAACAAATTCAAAAAAAGTATTTTTTATTGATGTCAAGTGGTCCATCAGCAACCATGGCATAAACTTTGTGCCTGTAGCTGTGGCCTAAAGAGCCAATACAACAAAAGGCTGCCCCTGTTGACAAAAGATCAGCAGTTACCTCCCTTAAGTGCAAACAATAGCAGATATGTCATATATGCAGATATATGTTCAATTTGAATTTACTACTTGGCGTGCAGCGTATCTAGACAACTACATCTAGATATCTATGTCTATATGTCTAGGCGGTAGTGGGACGTCAGCGGGAGCTACGGGAGCTGCAGTGTTGTTGTGTGCGTGTTTTTTCGACTGCCGATGCTCACGCATGTTTCTGATCCCTGCTCTTGGAATAAACATCGTCACGCTGCCAAACGCCTCTGGAATTCTTTCAGGCATATTACAGAGATAAATGTTGTGGTTGTTTTGTTTACCTCTGAACTGAAAGCTTTGTTTACGGCGCCACGCCATGCGCAGTACGGCTCATTGTTTCCGGGGCGACATGAGGCTACACGGTGCTTTTTGTTCCAGTGTAGCGTAAAATGGACGAATATCTATTGGATGAATATGTTGTGGACGAGAACTTTGAATGATTTTCTCTTTAGCAAAAGCAACGTTGGCATTTAGCACTAGCTTTTAATCCAGAAGAATGAATCTCACACTCTGTTACTGTAGCTAAAGAGCTAGCTGTCGCCATATTAACCGGTCCGTCACTACAGATGTCCGGGTGGTGCGCAGGAACAATACTTTGGTTCCGCAAGTGGCGTCCGTGCTCCTGGCGTCGAGTTATTATGAAAAATAATCGATTTTAAATATTTATTAATCGTAATCGAATCATTATGTGTCGCATCACGATTAATCTAATAATCGATGTATCAGCACACCTCTAGTCCATAGTGCTCAAAGCATGAGAAAAAAGTCAATGGGTACGAGACAGAATAACTCTTCCAGTAGGAAATACATAAAATGTGGTCTACTAAACATTAGAGCAATCTCCACTAAATCTCTGTTAGTTAATGACCTTATCGGTGACAATAACATTGATCTCCTTGCTCTAACAGAAACTTGGCTTCAGCAAGATGATTATGTGAGGCTCAATGAATGTACCCCTCCAACCTATGTTAATTTCCAAACAGCTAGATCAACAGGTTGAGGTGGAGGTGTGGCAGTGATATCGCACTCCAGTCTTCTTCTTAAACCCAAAACTAATGTTAAATTCAACTCTTTTGAAAGCTTAATACTAACGCTTACTTGTCCAAATTGGAAGAATCAAAAGGCTGTGCTATTAATTATTGTGTATCGACCTCCTGGTCCTTACTCTGACTTTTTAACTGAGTTCTCAGAGTCTTTAAGCTATATATTATTGATTCATAACAAGATCCTTATAATAGGTGACTTTAATATCCATGTGGATGATTCTGGTGACAGTTTGAGTAATGCGTTTATTGCAGTATTAGATAGTATCGGTTTCACTCAAAATATTGATGAATCCACTCATAGTCACAAGCACACCCTGGATCTAGTTTTAACATATGGGATAGAGGTCAGTGACCTAAATGTTCTCCCTCAGAACCCCAAAACTCTCAGACCATTTTTTAATTACTTTTCAGGTTTTGATTGAAGACTACTCTGCTCAAAAAGATAAAATTCAGTTGATACGGACATTATCTGAAAAATCTGTGGCTCGGTACAAAGAATTGATCCAGCCTGCATTTGCTGCATTATCTTGTGAACTCACAGAAATGAGCTTATTGACCAGTGGTGATAATAGTGATCAGTTTGTTGACAGTGGTATGCACTCACTAAAATCTGCCCTTGACGTAGTGGCTCCGTTGCACCTGAAAACCAATCGACCCAGGCGCGTTGCTCCATGGTTTAATTCTGAAACCCGAGTTCTCAAACAAAAAACTCGGCAATTAGAAAGACTGTGGCGTAAATCTAAATCGGAGCAATCTCTGAAGGCTTGGAAATGTAGCTTGCTAAGCTATGAACAAACTCTTTTTAAAGCCAAGACAATATATTACTCTTGTTTAATAGAAATAAACAAAAATAACCCTCGGTTTCTGTACAACACAGTAGCCACACTGACAAACAGTCATACTGTAGTGGAACCAATAATCCCAGAATCTTTAAACTGCCATGACTTTCTTAAATTCTTTAATGATAAAATTATAACCATCAGAGGTAAAATCAATGAAGCACTTTCCTCAGATCAAGCTCAGGGAAACCAGCCACTGCCGCCACCTGAAATACCTGAAATACTAGATAGTTTCTCACCAGTAAATGGGGCTGAGATTACTTCGATTGTAATGTCTTCTAAAACTTTGACCTGTCTCCTAGATCCAATTCCAACTAAGCTTTTCAAAGATATTCTTCCAGTTATTTTAAATACAATCTTAACTATAATAAATACATCTCTAAAAATTGGCTATGTGCCACAGTCATTTAAATTCGCAGTAATCAAACCACTGCTGAAAAAACCTAATCTTGATCCTGATATTCTAGCCAACTACAGACCAATATCAAATCTGCCTTTTATTTCAAAAGTCCTGGAAAAAGTCGTGGTTAAACAGCTTTGCTGCCACCTACAGGACAATAGTTTATTTGAGAAATTTCAGTCAGGATATAGAGCTTATCACAGCACTGAAACTGCGTTAGTTAAAGTCACTAATGACTTGCTATTGGCGGCTGACGCAGGTCTAGTCTCAATCCTGGTTCTCTTAGACCTCAGTGCAGCTTTTGATACAATTGACCACAATATTCTCCTGCAGAGGTTAGAATGTGAGGTTGGCATCAGAGGAAAAGCCCTCTGCTGGTTCAAATCCTATTTATCTAATAGGTACCAATTTGTTCACGTTAACCAACAGTCCTCACCGTGCTCCCAGGTCAGTTATGGGGTTCCTCAAGGGTCCGTGCTCGGGCCAATTTTATTTCTGTTGTATATGCTTCCTTTAGGGAACATAATTAGAAGCCACAATATCAATTTTCATTGTTCTGCAGATGACACACAATTGTATTTATCTATGAAACCTGATCAAACTAATCAAATAGACAGACTCAGTGACTGTATCAGAGAAATTAAAACCTGGATGACTACGAACTATCTCCGTCTTAATCCTGGCAAAACAGAGGTCATTATACGAGGCCCCCATAAACTGAGAGAGTGTCTATCTGAACAGATTATCACCTTAGATAACGTCAGTGTATCCTCCTCCTCTACTGTCAGGAACCTCGGGGTCTTATTTGATCAGGATATCTCCTTTAAAGCACACATCAACCTGGCTTGTAAAACAGCATATTTCCACTTGCGCAACATAGCTAAAATAAGAAACATTTTACCCAGAAGCGATGCAGAAAAACTCATCCATGCATTTGTTTCCACTAGACTGGACTACTGCAACTCCCTTCTTGCAGCCTGCCCAAAAAGTGCTTTAAAAAAACTTTCAGTTGGTTCAAAATGCGGCCACCAGATTATTAACCAGAACTCGAAAACGTGAACACATTACTCCCGTTCTAAAATCTCTTCACTGGCTTCCTGTCGAGTTTAGAGTTAGATTTAAAATCCTTCTCCTCACTTACAAAATCCTAAATGGGATGGCTCCGACCTATCTCCAAGATGCTTTAACGCCTTATCAACCAATCAGAGCACTCCGCTCTCAAAATGCAGGGTTACTGGTGACTCCCAGAGTCTCTAAATGGACATTAGGTGGAAGAGCCTTTAGCTATCAGGCACCATTTTTATGGAACCAGCTTCCAAGTGGTGTCAAAGAGGCAGACACAGTCTCCACATTCAAGGTTAGGCTCAAGACATTTCTCTTCAATGCAGCCTATGATCAGGTCAGCTCGGGATTCTAAACTAAACAAAACCGGGTCTGAATGTTATTCCCTTTAGTCCATTCATTGCTTTTCACCTGCTGTCCCCCCCTTCGAGGGGGAGTCTTCTCCAGTTTCAGTTGCTGACTCCACTATTACGAGGGCCTACGAACAAGCTTCGGCCGGACCGGGAGGACACTCCTGTCGGTCCTGCCCGCGGACTGGCTTCAGTTCTACCTCTGGGATCCGTAGTTCCTGTGCTGGACCGTCCAACGGACTGTACTCAACATAGTCCTAGGCTTTACTTTTTATTGTCTCATGCTAGCTGTCCGTCCATGGGAGAAGGATCCCTCCACACTGTGGTTCTCCCCAAGATTTCTTCTTTTCCCACTGGGTTTTTGGAGTTTTTTCTTGACGGATGTGAGGGTCTAAGGCAGTGGTTGCTTCGTTTTGTCTCATTACTGTGAATTTGACATATTAATATTATGCTTATTCACTGTTTTTACTTTTACCAATAAATGTAACATCTTGAAGCCCTCTGAGGCAACTGTTGTTGTGATACTGGGCTATACAAAAATAAATTGATTGATTGATTGATTTGACATGTCATTACTATAACACGCATGTCATTATGCTGTAACACACATGTAATTATGCTGGCACACGCATGTGATTACACTAAGACACGTCATTACACTAACACGCATGTCATTGCGCTGTAACACACATGTCATTACACTAACACGCATGTCATTACACTGTAACACACATATCATTACACGAACACGCATGTCATTAGTCTGTAACACACATGTCATTACTCTAAGACGCATGTCATTATGCTGTAACACGCATGTGATTACACTAACACGCATGTCATCACGCTGTAACACACGTCATTACACTAACACGCATGTCATTACACTGTAACACGCATGTGTTTACGCTGTAAAACGCATGTGGTTACACTAACACACATGTCATTATGCTGTAACACACATGTCATTACTCAAACACGCATGCCATAACGCTGTAACACGCATGTGATTACTCTAACACGCATGCCATAACGCTATAACACGCATGTGATTACTCTAACACCCATGTCATTACACTGTAAAACGCATGTGGTTACACTAACACGCATGTCATTATGCTGTAACACACATGTCATTACACTAACACGCATGTCATTACTCTAACACTGATGCCATTATGCTGTAACACACATGTAATTATGCTGTAACACGCATGTGATTACACTGTAACACGCATGTGATTACACTGTAACACACGTCATTACACTAACGCATGTCATTATGCTGTAACATACATGACATTACACTAACACGCATGTCATAACTCTGTAACACACATGTCATTACACTGACACGCATGTCATTACGCTGTAGCACGCATGTCATTACGCTAACACGCATGTCATTACACTGTAACACACATGTCATTACACTAACACGCTGTAACACACATGTCATTGCACGAACACACATCATTACGCTGTAACATTCATGTGCATACTCTGACATGCATGCCATTATGCTATAACACGCATGTCATTACACTGTAACACACATATCATTACACTAACACGCATGTCATTACTCTGTAACACACATGACATTACACTAACACGCATGTCATTAAACTGTAACACACATATAATTACACTAACACACATGTCATTACTCTGCAGCACACGTCATTACTCTAACACACATGTAATTATGCTGTAACACGCATGTGATTACACTAACACGCATGTCATTACACTTTAACACACATGTCATTACACTAACACGCATGTGATTACACTGTAACACGCATGTGATTACACTAACACGTCATTACACCAACACGCATGTCATCACGCTGTAACACACGTCATTACACTAACACGCATGTCATTATGCTGTAACACACGTCATTACTCAAACACGCATGCCATAACGCTATAACCCGCATGTGATTACTCTAACACGCATGCCATTGCGCTGTAACACGCATGTGTTTACGCTGTAAAACGCATGTGGTTACACGAACACGCATGTCATTATGCTGTAACACACATGTCATTACACTAACAGGCATGTCATTACTCTAACACTCATGTCATTATGCTGTAACACACATGTAATTATGCTGTAACACGCATGTGATTACACTGTAACACGCATGTGATTATACTGTAACACACGTCATTACACTTACGCATGTCATTATGCTGTAACATACATGACATTACACTAACACGCATGTCATTACGCTGTAACACACATGTCATTACACTGACACACATGTCATTACGCTGTAGCACGCATGTCATTACGCTAACACGCATGTCATTACACTGTAACACACATGTCATTACACTAACACGCTGTAACACACATGTCATTTTTCTAAAACACGTCATTACGCTGTAACATGCATGTGCTTACTCTAACATGCATGCCATTATGCTGTAACACGCATGTCATTACTCTGTAACACACATGTAATTATGCTGGCACATGCATGTGATTACACTAACACGTCATTACTCTAACACGCATGCCATTGCGCTGTAACACGCATGTGATTACACTAACACGCATGTCATCACGCTGTAACACACGTCATTACACTAACACGCATGTCATTACACTGTAACACGCATGTGTTTACGCTGTAAAACGCATGTGGTTACACTAACACACATGTCATTATGCTGTAACACACATGTCATTACTCAAACACGCATGCCATAACGCTGTAACACGCATGTGATTACTCTAACACGCATGCCATAACGCTATAACACGCATGTGATTACTCTAACACGCATGTCATAACGCTGTAACACACATGTCATTACACTGACACGCATGTCATTACGCTGTAGCATGCATGTCATTACGCTAACACGCATGTCATTACACTGTAACACACATGTCATTACACTAACACGCATGTCATCACGCTGTAACACACGTCATTACACTAACACGCATGTCATTACACTGTAACACGCATGTGTTTACGCTGTAAAACGCATGTGGTTACACTAACACACATGTCATTATGCTGTAAGACACATGTCATTACTCAAACACGCATGCCATAACGCTGTAACACGCATGTGATTACTCTAACACGCATGCCATAACGCTATAACACGCATGTGATTATTCTAACACCCATGTCATTACACTGTAAAACGCATGTGGTTACACTAACACGCATGTCATTATGCTGTAACACACATGTCATTACACTAACACGCATGTCATTACTCTAACACTCATGCCATTATGCTGTAACACACATGTAATTATGCTGTAACACGCATGTGATTACACTGTAACACGCATGTGATTACACTGTAACACACGTCATTACACTAACGCATGTCATTATGCTGTAACATACATGACATTACACTAACACGCATGTCATAACTCTGTAACACACATGTCATTACACTGACACGCATGTCATTACGCTGTAGCACGCATGTCATTACACTGTAACACACATGTCATTACACTGACACGCTGTAACACACATGTCATTACACTAACACACTAACATCATTACGCTGTAACATTCATGTGCTTACTCTGACATGCATGCCATTATGCTATAACACGCATGTCATTACACTGTAACACAGTGCCGACACCTACTTTCTCTCGGGCTGGGGAACGCGTTTTTGACACTTTTGTATATATTTCATGAAACACTGCTCAAACTGGGACTGTTGAAGCTTGAATATGATGGATTCATCACTTTCAAGCAGTTTCCACTTGATTCATTCACGGGAACTCACAGTTTTTCAACTTTCATCGCTCTACCTGCTTTCTCTCGGGCTGGGAAGCACGTTTTTGAAACTTTTGGATATTTCATGAAAAAGTGCTCAAACTGGGACTGTTGAAGCTTCAATATGATGGATTTATCACTTTCAAGCAGTTTCCACTTGATTCATTCACGGGAACTCACAGTTTTTCAACTTTCATCGCTCTGTGCCGAAACCTGCTTTCTCTCGGGCTGGGAAGCGCGTTTTTGAAACTTTTGGATATTTCATGAAAACTGCTCAAACTGGGACTGTTGAAGCTTCAATATGATGGATTTATCACTTTCAAGCAGTTTCCACTTGATTCATTCACGGGAACTCACAGTTTTTCAACTTTCATCGCTCTACCTGCTTTCTCTCGGGCTGGGAAGCACGTTTTTGAAACTTTTGGATATTTCATGAAAAAGTGCTCAAACTGGGACTGTTGAAGCTTCAATATGATGGATTATCACTTTCAAGCAGTTTCCACTTGATTCATTCACGGGAACTCACAGGTTTTCAACTTTCATCGCTCTGTGCCGAAACCTGCTTTCTCTCGGGCTGGGAAGCGCGTTTTTGAAACTTTTGGATATTTCATGAAAACTGCTCAAACTGGGACTGTTGAAGCTTCAACATGATGGATTTATCACTTTCAAGCAGTTTCCACTTGATTCATTCACGGGAACTCACAGTTTTTCAACTTTCATCGCTCTGTGCCGAAACCTGCTTTCTCTCGGGCTGGGAAGCGCGTTTTTGAAACTTTTGGATATTTCATGAAAACTGCTCAAACTGGGACTGTTGAAGCTTCAATATGATGGATTTATCACTTTCAAGCAGTTTCCACTTGATTCATTCACGGGAACTCACAGTTTTTCAACTTTCATCGCTCTACCTGCTTTCTCTCGGGCTGGGAAGCGCGTTTTTGAAACTTTTGGATATTTCATGAAAAACTGCTCAAACTGGGACTGTTGAAGCTTCAATATGATGGATTTATCACTTTCAAGCAGTTTCCACTTGATTCATTCACGGGAACTCACAGTTTTTCAACTTTCATGGCTCTGTGCCGAAACCTGCTTTCTCTCGGGCTGGGAAGCGCGTTTTTGAAACTTTTGGATATTTCATGAAAAACTGCTCAAACTGGGACTGTTGAAGCTTCAATATGATGGATTTATCACTTTCAAGCAGTTTCCACTTGATTCATTCACGGGAACTCACAGTTTTTCAACTTTCATCGCTCTGTGCCGAAACCTGCTTTCTCTCGGGCTGGGAAGCGCGTTTTTGAAACTTTTGGATATTTCATGAAAAACTGCTCAAACTGGGACTGTTGAAGCTTCAATATGATGGATTTATCACTTTCAAGCAGTTTCCACTTGATTCATTCACGGGAACTCACAGTTTTTCAACTTTCATCGCTCTGTGCCGAAACCTGCTTTCTCTCGGGCTGGGAAGCGCGTTTTTGAAACTTTTGGATATTTCATGAAAACTGCTCAAACTGGGACTGTTGAAGCTTAAACATGATGGATTTATCACTTTCAAGCAGTTTCCACTTGATTCATTCACGGGAACTCACAGTTTTTCAACTTTCATCGCTCTGTGCCGAAACCTGCTTTCTCTCGGGCTGGGAAGCGCGTTTTTGAAACTTTTGGATATTTCATGAAAACTGCTCAAACTGGGACTGTTGAAGCTTCAATATGATGGATTTATCACTTTCAAGCAGTTTCCACTTGATTCATTCACGGGAACTCACAGTTTTTCAACTTTCATCGCTCTGTGCCGAAACCTGCTTTCTCTCGGGCTGGGAAGCGCGTTTTTGAAACTTTTGGATATTTCATGAAAAACTGCTCAAACTGGGACTGTTGAAGCTTCAATATGATGGATTTATCACTTTCAAGCAGTTTCCACTTGATTCATTCACGGGAACTCACAGTTTTTCAACTTTCATCGCTCTGTGCCGAAACCTGCTTTCTCTCGGGCTGGGAAGCGCGTTTTTGAAACTTTTGGATATTTCATGAAAAAGTGCTCAAACTGGGACTGTTGAAGCTTCAATATGATGGATTTATCACTTTCAAGCAGTTTCCACTTGATTCATTCACGGGAACTCACAGTTTTTCAACTTTCATCGCTCTGTGCCGAAACCTGCTTTCTCTCGGGCTGGGAAGCGCGTTTTTGAAACTTTTGGATATTTCATGAAAAACTGCTCAAACTGGGACTGTTGAAGCTTCAATATGATGGATTTATCACTTTCAAGCAGTTTCCACTTGATTCATTCACGGGAACTCACAGTTTTTCAACTTTCATCGCTCTGTGCCGAAACCTGCTTTCTCTCGGGCTGGGAAGCGCGTTTTTGAAACTTTTGGATATTTCATGAAAAAGTGCTCAAACTGGGACTGTTGAAGCTTCAATATGATGTATTTATCACTTTCAAGCAGTTTCCACTTGATTCATTCACGGGAACTCACAGTTTTTCAACTTTCATCGCTCTGTGCCGAAACCTGCTTTCTCTCGGGCTGGGAAGCGCGTTTTTGAAACTTTTGGATATTTCATGAAAAACTGCTCAAACTGGGACTGTTGAAGCTTCAATATGATGGATTTATCACTTTCAAGCAGTTTCCACTTGATTCATTCACGGGAACTCACAGTTTTTCAACTTTCATCGCTCTGTGCCGAAACCTGCTTTCTCTCGAGCTGGGAAGCGCGTTTTTGAAACTTTTGGATATTTCATGAAAACTGCTCAAACTGGGACTGTTGAAGCTTCAATATGATGGATTTATCACTTTCAAGCAGTTTCCACTTGATTCATTCACGGGAACTCACAGTTTTTCAACTTTCATGGCTCTGTGCCGAAACCTGCTTTCTCTCGGGCTGGGAAGCGCGTTTTTGAAACTTTTGGATATTTCATGAAAACTGCTCAAACTGGGACTGTTGAAGCTTAAACATGATGGATTTATCACTTTCAAGCAGTTTCCACTTGATTCATTCACGGGAACTCACAGTTTTTCAACTTTCATGGCTCTGTGCCGAAACCTGCTTTCTCTCGGGCTGGGAAGCGCGTTTTTGAAACTTTTGGATATTTCATGAAAACTGCTCAAACTGGGACTGTTGAAGCTTCAATATGATGGATTTATCACTTTCAAGCAGTTTCCACTTGATTCATTCACGGGAACTCACAGTTTTTCAACTTTCATCGCTCTGTGCCGAAACCTGCTTTCTCTCGGGCTGGGAAGCGCGTTTTTGAAACTTTTGGATATTTCATGAAAAACTGCTCAAACTGGGACTGTTGAAGCTTCAATATGATGGATTTATCACTTTCAAGCAGTTTCCACTTGATTCATTCACGGGAACTCACAGTTTTTCAACTTTCATCGCTCTGTGCCGAAACCTGCTTTCTCTCGGGCTGGGAAGCGCGTTTTTGAAACTTTTGGATATTTCATGAAAACTGCTCAAACTGGGACTGTTGAAGCTTCAACATGATGGATTTATCACTTTCAAGCAGTTTCCACTTGATTCATTCACGGGAACTCACAGTTTTTCAACTTTCATCGCTCTGTGCCGAAACCTGCTTTCTCTCGGGCTGGGAAGCGCGTTTTTGAAACTTTTGGATATTTCATGAAAACTGCTCAAACTGGGACTGTTGAAGCTTCAATATGATGGATTTATCACTTTCAAGCAGTTTCCACTTGATTCATTCACGGGAACTCACAGTTTTTCAACTTTCATCGCTCTACCTGCTTTCTCTCGGGCTGGGAAGCACGTTTTTGAAACTTTTGGATATTTCATGAAAAACTGCTCAAACTGGGACTGTTGAAGCTTCAATATGATGGATTTATCACTTTCAAGCAGTTTCCACTTGATTCATTCACGGGAACTCACAGTTTTTCAACTTTCATGGCTCTGTGCCGAAACCTGCTTTCTCTCGGGCTGGGAAGCGCGTTTTTGAAACTTTTGGATATTTCATGAAAAACTGCTCAAACTGGGACTGTTGAAGCTTAAACATGATGGATTTATCACTTTCAAGCAGTTTCCACTTGATTCATTCACGGGAACTCACAGTTTTTCAACTTTCATCGGCTCTGTGCCGAAACCTGCTTTCTCTCGGGCTGGGAAGCGCGTTTTTGAAACTTTTGGATATTTCATGAAAAACTGCTCAAACTGGGACTGTTGAAGCTTCAATATGATGGATTTATCACTTTCAATCAGTTTCCACTTGATTCATTCACGGGAACTCACAGTTTTTCAACTTTCATGGCTCTGTGCCGAAACCTGCTTTCTCTCGGGCTGGGAAGCGCGTTTTTGAAACTTTTGGATATTTCATGAAAAACTGCTCAAACTGGGACTGTTGAAGCTTAAACATGATGGATTTATCACTTTCAAGCAGTTTCCACTTGATTCATTCACGGGAACTCACAGTTTTTCAACTTTCATGGCTCTGTGCCGAAACCTGCTTTCTCTCGGGCTGGGAAGCGCGTTTTTGAAACTTTTGGATATTTCATGAAAAACTGCTCAAACTGGGACTGTTGAAGCTTAAACATGATGGATTTATCACTTTCAAGCAGTTTCCACTTGATTCATTCACGGGAACTCACAGTTTTTCAACTTTCATCGCTCTGTGCCGAAACCTGCTTTCTCTCGGGCTGGGAAGCGCGTTTTTGAAACTTTTGGATATTTCATGAAAAACTGCTCAAACTGGGACTGTTGAAGCTTAAACATGATGGATTTATCACTTTCAAGCAGTTTCCACTTGATTCATTCACGGGAACTCACAGTTTTTCAACTTTCATCGCTCTGTGCCGAAACCTGCTTTCTCTCGGGCTGGGAAGCGCGTTTTTGAAACTTTTGGATATTTCATGAAAAACTGCTCAAACTGGGACTGTTGAAGCTTCAATATGATGGATTTATCACTTTCAAGCAGTTTCCACTTGATTCATTCACGGGAACTCACAGTTTTTCAACTTTCATGGCTCTGTGCCGAAACCTGCTTTCTCTCGGGCTGGGAAGCGCGTTTTTGAAACTTTTGGATATTTCATGAAAAAGTGCTCAAACTGGGACTGTTGAAGCTTAAACATGATGGATTTATCACTTTCAAGCAGTTTCCACTTGATTCATTCACGGGAACTCACAGTTTTTCAACTTTCATGGCTCTGTGCCGAAACCTGCTTTCTCTCGGGCTGGGAAGCGCGTTTTTGAAACTTTTGGATATTTCATGAAAAACTGCTCAAACTGGGACTGTTGAAGCTTAAACATGATGGATTTATCACTTTCAAGCAGTTTCCACTTGATTCATTCACGGGAACTCACAGTTTTTCAACTTTCATCGCTCTGTGCCGAAACCTGCTTTCTCTCGGGCTGGGAAGCGCGTTTTTGAAACTTTTGGATATTTCATGAAAAACTGCTCAAACTGGGACTGTTGAAGCTTAAACATGATGGATTTATCACTTTCAAGCAGTTTCCACTTGATTCATTCACGGGAACTCACAGTTTTTCAACTTTCATCGCTCTACCTGCTTTCTCTCGAGCTGGGAAGCACGTTTTTGAAACTTTTGGATATTTCATGAAAACTGCTCAAACTGGGACTGTTGAAGCTTCAATATGATGGATTTATCACTTTCAAGCAGTTTCCACTTGATTCATTCACGGGAACTCACAGTTTTTCAACTTTCATCGCTCTGTGCCGAAACCTGCTTTCTCTCGGGCTGGGAAGCGCGATTTTGAAACTTTTGGATATTTCATGAAAACTGCTCAAACTGGGACTGTTGCAGCTTAAACATGATGGATTTATCACTTTCAAGCAGTTTCCACTTGATTCATTCACGGGAACTCACAGTTTTTCAACTTTCATCGCTCTGTGCCGAGACCTGCTTTCTCTCGAGCTGGGAAGCGCGTTTTTGAAACTTTTGGATATTTCATGAAAACTGCTCAAACTGGGACTGTTGAAGCTTCAATATGATGGATTTATCACTTTCAAGCAGTTTCCACTTGATTCATTCACGGGAACTCACAGTTTTTCAACTTTCATCGCTCTGTGCCGAAACCTGCTTTCTCTCGGGCTGGGAAGCGCGTTTTTGAAACTTTTGGATATTTCATGAAAAACTGCTCAAACTGGGACTGTTGAAGCTTAAATATGATGGATTTATCACTTTCAAGCAGTTTCCACTTGATTCATTCACGGGAACTCACAGTTTTTCAACTTTCATCGCTCTGTGCCGAAACCTGCTTTCTCTCGGGCTGGGAAGCGCGTTTTTGAAACTTTTGGATATTTCATGAAAAACTGCTCAAACTGGGACTGTTGAAGCTTCAATATGATGGATTTATCACTTTCAAGCAGTTTCCACTTGATTCATTCACGGGAACTCACAGTTTTTCAACTTTCATCGCTCTGTGCCGAAACCTGCTTTCTCTCGGGCTGGGAAGCGCGTTTTTGAAACTTTTGGATATTTCATGAAAAACTGCTCAAACTGGGACTGTTGAAGCTTCAATATGATGGATTTATCACTTTCAAGCAGTTTCCACTTGATTCATTCACGGGAACTCACAGTTTTTCAACTTTCATCGCTCTGTGCCGAAACCTGCTTTCTCTCGGGCTGGGAAGCGCGTTTTTGAAACTTTTGGATATTTCATGAAAAACTGCTCAAACTGGGACTGTTGAAGCTTCAATATGATGGATTTATCACTTTCAAGCAGTTTCCACTTGATTCATTCACGGGAACTCACAGTTTTTCAACTTTCATCGCTCTGTGCCGAAACCTGCTTTCTCTCGAGCTGGGAAGCGCGTTTTTGAAACTTTTGGATATTTCATGAAAACTGCTCAAACTGGGACTGTTGAAGCTTCAATATGATGGATTTATCACTTTCAAGCAGTTTCCACTTGATTCATTCACGGGAACTCACAGTTTTTCAACTTTCATCGCTCTGTGCCGAAACCTGCTTTCTCTCGGGCTGGGAAGCGCGTTTTTGAAACTTTTGGATATTTCATGAAAAACTGCTCAAACTGGGACTGTTGAAGCTTCAATATGATGGATTTATCACTTTCAAGCAGTTTCCACTTGATTCATTCACGGGAACTCACAGTTTTTCAACTTTCATCGCTCTGTGCCGAAACCTGCTTTCTCTCGGGCTGGGAAGCGCGTTTTTGAAACTTTTGGATATTTCATGAAAACTGCTCAAACTGGGACTGTTGAAGCTTAAACATGATGGATTTATCACTTTCAAGCAGTTTCCACTTGATTCATTCACGGGAACTCACAGTTTTTCAACTTTCATCGCTCTGTGCCGAAACCTGCTTTCTCTCGGCTGGGAAGCGCGTTTTTGAAACTTTTGGATATTTCATGAAAAACTGCTCAAACTGGGACTGTTGAAGCTTCAATATGATGGATTTATCACTTTCAAGCAGTTTCCACTTGATTCATTCACGGGAACTCACAGTTTTTCAACTTTCATCGCTCTGTGCCGAAACCTGCTTTCTCTCGGGCTGGGAAGCACGTTTTTGAAACTTTTGGATATTTCATGAAAAACTGCTCAAACTGGGACTGTTGAAGCTTCAATATGATGGATTTATCACTTTCAAGCAGTTTCCACTTGATTCATTCACGGGAACTCACAGTTTTTCAACTTTCATCGCTCTGTGCCGAAACCTGCTTTCTCTCGGGCTGGGAAGCGCGTTTTTGAAACTTTTGGATATTTCATGAAAACTGCTCAAACTGGGACTGTTGCAGCTTCAACATGATGGATTTATCACTTTCAAGCAGTTTCCACTTGATTCATTCACGGGAACTCACAGTTTTTCAACTTTCATCGCTCTGTGCCGAAACCTGCTTTCTCTCGGGCTGGGAAGCGCGTTTTTGAAACTTTTGGATATTTCATGAAAACTGCTCAAACTGGGACTGTTGAAGCTTCAATATGATGGATTTATCACTTTCAAGCAGTTTCCACTTGATTCATTCACGGGAACTCACAGTTTTTCAACTTTCATCGCTCTGTGCCGAAACCTGCTTTCTCTCGGGCTGGGAAGCGCGTTTTTGAAACTTTTGGATATTTCATGAAAAACTGCTCAAACTGGGACTGTTGAAGCTTCAATATGATGGATTTATCACTTTCAAGCAGTTTCCACTTGATTCATTCACGGGAACTCACAGTTTTTCAACTTTCATCGCTCTGTGCCGAAACCTGCTTTCTCTCGGGCTGGGAAGCGCGTTTTTGAAACTTTTGGATATTTCATGAAAACTGCTCAAACTGGGACTGTTGAAGCTTCAACATGATGGATTTATCACTTTCAAGCAGTTTCCACTTGATTCATTCACGGGAACTCACAGTTTTTCAACTTTCATCGCTCTGTGCCGAAACCTGCTTTCTCTCGGGCTGGGAAGCGCGTTTTTGAAACTTTTGGATATTTCATGAAAACTGCTCAAACTGGGACTGTTGAAGCTTCAATATGATGGATTTATCACTTTCAAGCAGTTTCCACTTGATTCATTCACGGGAACTCACAGTTTTTCAACTTTCATCGCTCTGTGCCGAAACCTGCTTTCTCTCGGGCTGGGAAGCGCGTTTTTGAAACTTTTGGATATTTCATGAAAAACTGCTCAAACTGGGACTGTTGAAGCTTCAATATGATGGATTTATCACTTTCAAGCAGTTTCCACTTGATTCATTCACGGGAACTCACAGTTTTTCAACTTTCATCGCTCTGTGCCGAAACCTGCTTTCTCTCGGGCTGGGAAGCGCGTTTTTGAAACTTTTGGATATTTCATGAAAAACTGCTCAAACTGGGACTGTTGAAGCTTCAATATGATGGATTTATCACTTTCAAGCAGTTTCCACTTGATTCATTCACGGGAACTCACAGTTTTTCAACTTTCATCGCTCTGTGCCGAAACCTGCTTTCTCTCGGGCTGGGAAGCGCGTTTTTGAAACTTTTGGATATTTCATGAAAAACTGCTCAAACTGGGACTGTTGAAGCTTAAACATGATGGATTTATCACTTTCAAGCAGTTTCCACTTGATTCATTCACGGGAACTCACAGTTTTTCAACTTTCATCGCTCTGTGCCGAAACCTGCTTTCTCTCGGGCTGGGAAGCGCGTTTTTGAAACTTTTGGATATTTCATGAAAAACTGCTCAAACTGGGACTGTTGAAGCTTAAACATGATGGATTTATCACTTTCAAGCAGTTTCCACTTGATTCATTCACGGGAACTCACAGTTTTTCAACTTTCATCGGCTCTGTGCCGAAACCTGCTTTCTCTCGGGCTGGGAAGCGCGTTTTTGAAACTTTTGGATATTTCATGAAAAACTGCTCAAACTGGGACTGTTGAAGCTTAAACATGATGGATTTATCACTTTCAAGCAGTTTCCACTTGATTCATTCACGGGAACTCACAGTTTTTCAACTTTCATGGCTCTGTGCCGAAACCTGCTTTCTCTCGGGCTGGGAAGCGCGTTTTTGAAACTTTTGGATATTTCATGAAAACTGCTCAAACTGGGACTGTTGAAGCTTCAACATGATGGATTTATCACTTTCAAGCAGTTTCCACTTGATTCATTCACGGGAACTCACAGTTTTTCAACTTTCATCGCTCTGTGCCGAAACCTGCTTTCTCTCGGGCTGGGAAGCGCGTTTTTGAAACTTTTGGATATTTCATGAAAAACTGCTCAAACTGGGACTGTTGAAGCTTCAATATGATGGATTTATCACTTTCAAGCAGTTTCCACTTGATTCATTCACGGGAACTCACAGTTTTTCAACTTTCATCGCTCTGTGCCGAAACCTGCTTTCTCTCGGGCTGGGAAGCGCGTTTTTGAAACTTTTGGATATTTCATGAAAAACTGCTCAAACTGGGACTGTTGAAGCTTAAATATGATGGATTTATCACTTTCAAGCAGTTTCCACTTGATTCATTCACGGGAACTCACAGTTTTTCAACTTTCATCGCTCTGTGCCGAAACCTGCTTTCTCTCGGGCTGGGAAGCGCGTTTTTGAAACTTTTGGATATTTCATGAAAAACTGCTCAAACTGGGACTGTTGAAGCTTCAATATGATGGATTTATCACTTTCAAGCAGTTTCCACTTGATTCATTCACGGGAACTCACAGTTTTTCAACTTTCATCGGCTCTGTGCCGAAACCTGCTTTCTCTCGGGCTGGGAAGCGCGTTTTTGAAACTTTTGGATATTTCATGAAAAACTGCTCAAACTGGGACTGTTGAAGCTTAAACATGATGGATTTATCACTTTCAAGCAGTTTCCACTTGATTCATTCACGGGAACTCACAGTTTTTCAACTTTCATCGCTCTGTGCCGAAACCTGCTTTCTCTCGGGCTGGGAAGCGCGTTTTTGAAACTTTTGGATATTTCATGAAAAACTGCTCAAACTGGGACTGTTGAAGCTTAAACATGATGGATTTATCACTTTCAAGCAGTTTCCACTTGATTCATTCACGGGAACTCACAGTTTTTCAACTTTCATCGCTCTGTGCCGAAACCTGCTTTCTCTCGGGCTGGGAAGCGCGTTTT